>NW_004949205.1:996691-1008906 GCF_000317375.1 Microtus ochrogaster
CGGGAGGAGGGGGAGGGAGGTGGGAGGCTGGGAGGAGGCGGAAACTTGTTTTTTTTTCCTTTTCTCAATAAAAAAAAGAAAAAATCTCTTAAAACAAACAAAAAAAAGTTAAAACCTTTTTATTTAAAAAGAAAAGGGGAGGTGATGTGAGAGTTCCCTCTGTATACTGTAAATACCATGGTTAACCAAGGACTACTTGGAGCAGGAACAGGACAGAAAGAGTTAGGTGGATATATATATAAACAGAGTGTTACTAAAGACAAGGCAGGCCTTGAACTAGATAACTATCTACCTAATGTTAGCCTTGAAATGAGGATCCTACTATCTCAGCTTCCCAAGTGCTGGAATTAAAGGCATGTGCCATCACATTGACTCAAGACAATGTGTTCTTGCTAGGCTCCCTTAAACCTGTGGGAAATTCATAAATATGGCTGTGAAAAGATATCTGTAAACTTTATCAATGTGTTAACAGTGCCGAGATCTCAACTGCACTGTATTATTGTTAATTTTGCTACAGAAAAAAAATGATTCACTCTTAGTATGTGAAAAAGACCTAATGTTCAACTTAAAACAAAAGGTCCCATTCTAAGTATAAATTGTGTCCATGATTGGAATTTAGCTGTATCCTGGCATTCAAATCTGCTTACATGAGGGACTAAAAGACATATTTGGAAAGAATGAATTCTGCCTGGAGGGACTGAGGAGATCCAATTACATAGTCTTAGAGTGGAAGAGGAGAACCAGCTTGGAAGACACTGCAATATGTTGTTTGGCCGTGTACCTCAGTTGGCACCCTGTTTGACAGAGTGTAAAAAAATGAGAACTTAATTTTCTTTTGTTGTGATTTGAGTGTGAAATACCCCTGCCCAAGTTTGTGTATTTGAACATTTGCCCCCCCCAGCTGATGGTGTTCTTTGAGGAGGTTCTAGAACGTTTAGGGGGTAGAATCCAGTTGAAATAAGTGGGTGAGCAGGAGCATGGGCCTTGAAATTTGATAGCCAGACCTGACATCCTATTCCATCTCTACTTCTTACTTTGGCCAGATCTGAGTAAGCAGCTTCATGTGCCTGCTGCCAGAGCTCGGAGTCATTTTTACTTCTAAGCCTTCTCTACCATGATGGACGTCCTTCAAGCTAGGAGCCCAGATAAGATTTTTCTCCTTTAAGGTGCCCGTTTGGCAGAATTTAGTTACTTGCTTTACTGTAGACTTCTAGGTAACTTTGAGATCATGAAGACTTCAAGTGAAACCTTGTGGAAGCAGATGTATCTGGTAGAAAAGGCAGTGGTCAGACACTACAAGTGGTGCACGATAAAAACCTGTTTTAGAAGCAAGGGACTTGGATTTCATTGTGAGATTTTAACACAAGGGGATAGCCCATGATTTGCTAGCTATGGCCCTAAACACCAATAAATGTGTTCCCCACCCTGAGAACAGTAGGAGGATATCCTACGTATTTGCATAAAACAGTAGATTCAGGCATCATCTTACCTCTGCCATGCTTTCTTTCTCCATTTCAATAGGTTTTTTCAGACACTGTTCCAATGTCCAGCTTCTGAAATGATCACACCATTAGAAATGCAGGCTGTTGTCAATTTTGAGGGAGGACTTTGCCATAGAATATTTAGCTAACTGATCTGTTAAGGCTTGAAGAAAGAATAGAACATTAAGCAATGTCTTAATGTCTGACATCCATCCATAATGTCTGTCGTGCATCCATGAAAGCAGATCTCTGATGGGGCCCTGAAGGCACTATTCCTTATGCTGTTGATGATCTCCTTTAGTGTCCTTCTGCTAAGGAGTCTTCTCTTCCAGACAGCCCAGTCTCTTTATTCCTTTACTGAAATGGCTTCATAGTGAAGATCTTAACTGATACAATAGTGATTGTCTGTTTCCTAGAGCACAGGCAATTCAAGATGTATTGAAAATGTGACAAAATAAAAACTTAGAAACTTAAATCCTCAAGGAAAATATTTGTTTGACCTAATTTGAAATATTGCATGTTGTATACAGGTATCAGATATTAAAGGCAGCCCACTAATGTGTATATCTCAATGTGTTATCTATTAAATCAAAACACACTGAAGAAACATTTCAGACATTCATTCAATCATTTATTCATTCAACATTTATCAAACAACTAGTGAATATCAGGCTCTGAGTGTTTGCTGATGATATATAGAGCTAAATGAGCATTTAAACATGAGTTTGTGACTATGTTTCTTTTCTCATGCTCTGAAAATAAACAAAATTGATTTGAGTGTGTTGTTGCTACAATTTGACTGTTTCCCCATAAAGTTTGTGTTGGACATTTAATGTTTGAATCCACATGTTGGAGTCTCTGGGAAGTAATTAAGATGAGATGAGGTCATGAGACTGAGGATCCCATGATGGCATTAGCAGCTTTCTAAGTAAAGAATGAAAGTGGAGTTAGCAAGCTTCTTCTGCCTTACTACATGATACTCTACTACGCTGTGTGTAGCAAGATAATATGCTAACATTATACATGGCAAATTCCAGAGTTGTGAAATAAGCACAAAGACACTTTCTTTTCTCTTCTTCCTTCTTTTTCTCCTTCCACCCATCCTTCTTGCCTTCTTTCCTTTCCTATTGATAAGAACTTATGTAGCCCAGGAAGGCAAGCCTCCAGGTTCCTCTGTATCCAAGACTGGTCTTGAACTCCTCATCCTCTTGCTCCTACCTTTCAAATTTACACCACGCTTTAGTAAAACTTCTTTATAAATTACTCACTCTGTATTGTTACGGCGATGGAAAGTGGACGAAGATACATGGCTTTCCTTTTGTTATATATTCTTCTTTCTTCATCCCACTGCTCTCTGAAACAAGAGCCATTTGAATGATTTAGAAAGACCGAAGCATGGTAGGCATAGAAATGGCTGCTCTTTGATGTCTAGATCATACCCCTAGATCTGTCAATATGTTAGATTAACTAGCAAAGGGAGATTATGTTACAGACACAAAGCTTATGATGGATTATATGGGTGGGCCTAATATAAGTGTAATGTCTTTATAAGAAGAACTGACAAAAGGAGCACCAGAGTGATGTAGCATAAGAAGGACTTGACCTGATATTATAATATCATTAAACCTGAAGGAGAAGGCCATGAGGCAAGATCTCTAAGTGACCTAAGGAAGAAAAAAAAAAAAGGCAAGGAGGCAGATTATCCCTCAGAGCCTTGAAAAGGTGTATGGTACTGCTTATCCCTTGGTTTTAGCTTAGTGAGAGTAATTTTGGACTTCTGACCTCTAGAACTGTAAAATTATTAGTGTTGTTTTATAGTACTAAGTAGGTAGCAATAGATTATAGCAGCATTAAGAAAACTAATACATTGAGGAACTGACTAAATTAGTCATTCTCAACTTTGTTAGTACAGAACCACCTGCATAACTTTAGTAATTCTGATACTCAAGTTAATTGTAAGCCAATTAGAAACTCTGGTCAGGACCATAAAACACACACATCCACACACACATCCACACGTGTTGAAGACTGGGAATAAGTTGGTCTTTGTAATTGTATTTCACTGTATCTTTAAATTATCTTTGCCTGAGAACAACCTCTTTTTATCTGTTTCTGTCTGCTTGCTTTGCATAAGGATTAGCAAAGTTCAAAAGAGATGAAATCTCAAGAGCTTCTGGGCCATGAGGTCAGGAGAGAGGAGGTACACAACCTCTTCAAGTATTTCAATATACGGTAAAGCAGGTCAGCACATTACTTCCAGCCTCTGTCTTGGCTGACCCTGGTTCTTCTGAGTGGCTGAGTACATATTTCAATATAAAAGGTTATTTGTTTCATTTTAGTGGAGCATGTAAAGGCTATTTGAATACAAGTAAATATGACAAAGTGAATCTTTTTTAGAGATATTTCAACCATTTATTAGTAACGAAAAATTTGGCTTTTTATTCATTTTTTTAATTGATCTTATTGAGCTCTACATTTTTCTCTGCTCTGCACTTCCTCCCCCCTCCCCTTTAACCCTCTCCCATGGTCCCCAGGCTCCCAATTTACTCAGGAGATTTTGTCTTTTTCTATTTCAATCACAATCCCAGAGAACCTAGAAAACAATGAGGATCCTAATACATGGATCTAATCTATATGGGAAGTAGAAAAAGACAAGATCTCCTGAGTAAATTGGGAGCATGGGGACAATGGGAAGGGTTGAAGTGGAGGGGAGAGGCAGGGAGGGGAACAGAGAAAAATGTAGAGCTCAATAAAATCAATAAAAAAATTCCAGATGGAATTTAAGGGAGGTAAGAACTGTGGGCTTATCCTGATGCTAGGACTGCTAGTCTGCTGCTACCAGGATTCCTAGTTTTGGTTGCAGATGTTCCTCCATCTCCCCTCCCTACCATGATACTGGAGCAGAAGATAAGGGCTGTTTCCTGCCTTCCTCTGTATAGCCTTTCCTGTTTCCCATGCTTTTCGGCTGTCTAATCAGTCACTTTTCTTGTTCTTATTGTTGTTTCTTATGCTTCTCCCTCTCTCTGTTTATAGTATGAATTGCCTTGACTCTTCTCAGTCAAGATTTCAAGTTTTGAGTTGGAACATGACATTAGGTGGCATTTTATGCTGAGCTGCATTACTTCTGGATGCAATTTATTGAGCTATGTTTTTTAAATCATTAAAGTGTATATAGTATTTTATCAACAATTAATATTGTTGACATGGCTTTTGTCCTTTGTTCTGTTAATATTTTGTCATGCTTATATATTTGTGTGTGTTTAGCCACTTTTACTTCTTGATAATAAAGCTATTTTGTGATATTAATTCTTCCAATACATAAAAATAAGATACTGTTACGAATATTTATAACTTTGTTTCTTATATTAGCAAGACATTATATTTTAGAAATTAATTCCACTTAACTATAGTAAATTGTGTTTTTATGGGCAGATGAATTCATTTCCTAATATTTTGATTAGAATTCTCGTGTCTATGTTCATTGGGGACACTGGCTTGTAATTTTCTCTTAATTTTGTAGTGATCTTGTCTGATTTTAGACTCAGGATAATGTTGCTAAAGAGTTTGCAAGTATTATTACCCTTGCTTCAGTTTTTTTTTAGAAGAGAAGTAGAGGGATTTATGTTAGTTGGTTTTTTTTTAAAAAAAACTATTTGATATAATTAAAAATTCATACCAATAGTCTTGAGCTTTTCTTTGATGGGAGTTTTTAAAGATAGATTTAATGTCCTTCTCATTGGTTTATTTAGGTTTTTTACATGTTCATGATTAGCAAGAGTAAGTTCTTTGTGTTTAGGAATGTATCCTTGATTTTAGGTTATCCAATGTGTTTATACATAGCTGTTTATAACAGTCTCCCAGGACCCCTTCTGCTTCTATTGTATCAGTTTTAATGTTTCCTTTTCCGTTTCTGATTGAATTTGAGTTTTTTCTGTTTCCTTTGTAGTCTGTCTAAAGTTCTGTTAATTTTGTTTATCTTTTCAAAAACCAATTTTTGGTTTGGTTTATCTTTCCTGTTGTTTTTTAGTCTCCATTTCAATTTTCCTGATCTGATCTTCATTACTTCCCTCCCCATATTATTTTTGGACTTTGTTGTTTGCTCTTTTTGTAGTTCCTTGAGGTGTAATCTTAGGCTGTTTGCTTGGGACCTTTCTTCTTTTGAAGGAAGCAGTTATTGCTGACATATTACTTCTTAGAAAGGCTGTTGCTGTGTCCTACATGTTTAGGTATTTTGTGTATCCTTTTTCATAGTGTATGTTAAATTGTTCCTTTAAAGTTTTCCTTTGACTCCTTGGTTATTTCCACGAATTTTTGAATTTTCTGAAATTCCCTCTGTTATTGATTTCTAGTTTCATACCATTGTGGTCATTCATCTGATTTCAATCTTGTTAACATTTGTTAAGTCTTGTTTTGTGGCTTAGCATGTGATTTCTCCTGGAGATTGTTCTATTGCACTTAAGAGAAATGCGTATTCTGCTGTTGTCGGATGGAATGTTTTATATGTATGAATGTATGTATGTATATATATATATATGTACACACACACACACACACACACACATATATATATATATCCACTTGTTTCAAAATGTAGTTCAAGTATAAATTTTCCTTAATGATTTTCCAGTTCAGTGATGTTTATTGTTAAAAGAGATACATTGTTGTGCCCTTCTATTACTATCTTTCATTTCATGTTTGTTGTATGTAGTTTGGTGCTTCTATGTTGCATGTATATATAATTGTTTTATCTTCCTAGTAACATGGCACCTTTATCTTACACAATGACCTTCTTCATCTTATTTTATGGGTTAAGTTTTGGTTTTTGAGATAGGAGTGTAAAATGTATCTCAAGCTGGACTGGATATTACTATGTAATCTCAAACTGCCTCAAACTTGAAATCTTCCTGCCTCCACCTTCTGGGGCTGGGATTAGGTGTCTATGTCAACCCACTCACTCATTTAGAAGGTTTTACTTCAGATATACTTTACCTTATTTATATAAGGTACAGCTACTGTTGCTTTTATGGCTTCTATTTGCTTGTTTTTTTTTTTAACCTTTAACTTTCAGTTTATGTATGTCATTAAATGTTAAGTGAGTCTTTTGTGTTAGGTGTGTGTTGAGTCCTGAAAAATCTGTTCAGCTATATCTTTTACTGGAGACTTCATCCATTTACATTCAAGTTTACATACTGATGCTTTCTTTATCAATAGCATACTCGCCTGATTATATTTGATCATTTGGGCCATGCGTTTGTATTTGTACATTTGAAGACACAAGGATCTATTCCCATTTCTTTACTCTACCCTTTTTTGTTAATTTTTATTGAGTTATACATTTTTCTCTGTTCCCTCTCTACCTCTCCTCTCCCCCTTCAACCCTCCCCCAAGATCCCCATGCTCCCAATTTACTCAGGAGATCTTGTCTTTTTCTACTTCCCATGTAGATTATATCTATGTAAGTATCTTTTAGTGTCCACATTGTTGTCTAAGTTCTCTGGGATTGTGGTTGTAGGCTGGTATTCTTTGCTTAATATTTAAAAACCACTTATGAGTAAGCACATGTGATAATTGTCTTTCTGTGTCTGAGTTACTTCACTCAAAATAATGCTTTCTAGCTCCATCCATTTGTCTGCAAAATTCAAGATGTTGTTATTTTTTTCTGCTGTGTAGTAATCCATTGTGTAAACATACCACATTTTCCTTATCCATTCTTTTGCCGAGAGCCATTTAGGTTGTTTCCAAGTTCTGGCTATGACAAATAATAATGCTGCTATGAACATAGTTGAGCACATGTCCTTGTGGTATGATTGAGCATCCTTTGGATATATACCCAAAAGTGGTATTACTGGGTCTTGAGGCAGGTTGTTTCCTAATTTCCTGAGAAATCTGTTGAAATAAGAGCGGTGGAGCTGCATCCCCGGCACTCGGCCGCCCACATGGCTAGCTTAGCTTATGCCCCGAAATAATTACACGGAAACTGTATTCTTTTAAACACCGCTTGGCCCATTACATCTAGCCTTTTCTCGGCTAACTCTCACACCTGGACTAGCCCATTTCTAATATCCATGTAGCTCACGAGCTGGCTTACCAGGAATGATCTTAAACTGCATCTGCCTGGAGTGGGAGAACCATGGCGACTCACTGACTCAGCTTCTTTCTCCCAGCCTTCTGTTCTGTTTACTCCACCCACCTAAGGGTTGGCCTATCAAGGGGCCTAGGAAAGTTTCTTTATTCCTTAACCAATGAAATCAACAGATTGATATATGACACTCCCACATCAGAAATCACCACACTGACATCCAAAGGGGCTGTACTAGCTTGCATTCCCACCAGCAATGCAGAAGTGTTCCCTTTTCCCCACAACCTCTCCAGCATAAGTTGTCATCAGTGTTTTTGATCTTGGCCATTCTTACAAGTGTAAGATGGAATCTCAGAGTTGTTTTGCTTTGCAGTTCTCTGATGCCTAAGGATGTTAAACATTTCCTTAAGTATCTTACAGCCATTTTAGATTCCTCTGTTAAGAGTTCTCTGTTTAGGTCTGTAATCCATTTTTTTTATTGGATTGTTTATTTTTTTGATGATCAATTTTTTGAGTTCTTTGTATATTTTGGAGATCAGACCTCTGTCTGATGTGGGGTTAGTGAAGACCTTTTCCCATTCTGTAGGCTGTTTGTCTTGTTTACCATGTCATTTGCTTTACAGAAGCCTTTCAGTTTCAGGAGGTCCCATTTATTAATTGTTTCTCTCAGTGTCTGTGCTTCCAGGGTTATATGTAGGAAGTGGTTCTCTGTGCCAATGTGTTCAAGTATACTTCCCACTTTCTCTTCTATAAGGTTCAGTGTAGCTTGCTTTATATTGAGGTCTTTGATCCCTTTGGTCTGGAGTTTTGTGTATGGTGATAGATATGGGTTTATTTTTATTCTGCTATATGTTGATATCTAGTTATGCCAGCACCATTTGTTAAATATGCTTTTCTTTTTACATTTATTTTTTGCTTCTTTGTCAAAAATCAGGTGTTTGAAATTGTGTGGATTAATATCTGGGTTCTGTTCGGTTCCATTGGTCCTTCTGTCTGTTCTTATGCCAATACAAGGCTGTTTTCAGTACTGGAGCTTTGTAGTAGAGTTTGAAGTCAGAGATCAGGGATTGTCATGCCTCTAGAAGTTCTTTTATTGCACAGGATTGTTTTGGCTATCCTGTTTTTTTTTTTCCATATGAAGTTAAGCACAGTTCTTTTGTGGTCTGTGAAGAATATTTCTAGGATTTTGATGGGCATTGCATTTAATTTGTAGATTGCTTTTGGTAAGATTTCCATTTTTACTATGTTAATTCTAATTACCCAAAAGCATGGGAGATCTTTCCATTTTCTGGTGTCTTCTTCAATTTCTTTCTTCAAAGATTTAAAGTTCTTGTCATACAAATCTTCCACTTGTTTGGTTAGTTGCTCCGAGACACTTTATGCTACTTTTGGCTATTTTGAAGGGTATTGTTTCTCTGATTTCTTCAACAGTCCTTTTATCATCTGTGTACAGGAGGGCTATAGATTTTTTTGAGTTAATCTTGTACTTGCTACACTACTGAAAGTGTTTATGCGTCGTAGAAGTTCCTTGGTAGAATTTTTGGGATCGCTTCTGTAATCTATCATATCATCATCAAACAGTGAGAGTTTGACTTCTTCTCTTCTACTCTACCTTTTTATTTGGGAAAATACCTTTGCTTGTCCAGAGATTTTGAATTTCTGTCTAGCTTGGCATACAGGTAGTTGCCACAATGTTTGGGAACACTGAGCTGGTGTGTAGGTCTGTAAAGTTGAGAATGAAGCACAGATATACTTATATATAGCTGTTGATTTGCTCCACAGTAATAGCTCTGGACTCTGGGATTATATAAATTGTGCATGCATACAATATTTATAGCCAGTCAGCCTGAAGTCTGGGTCCACAGAACCTGACAAGATTCAAGCAAGAAATTGAAACTGAAACTACAGGGAAAACTGCTTGCTGGCTCACTAGCCTGCCTACCTAGGAAATGGTGCCACTCACGATGTGCTAGGTCTTCTTACATCAAGACAAACTTCCAGAAATGTGTCCACAGTCCAGTCTGATCTAGGGAATTTTGATTGAGGTTGTCTTCTCAGATGACTCTAGGTCATGCAAAAATTGATGGTTAAAGCTAACTAAGACAGATGGTTTCAGCCATGGTATTTTATTATTCCAGTCTGTCACATTTTCCTATTTCTTTACGTATATATTTGATTTTTAAAATGAAGTTTTAAAAAACCATAGATCTTAGCAGTTTTGTAGACTCATTCCTATCAAATTAAATTGTCACTGATAATTAATCTGTCACTGATTAGTAGAGCATGCTATGAATCTCAAGACCAGCCCAGCATGAAGGATGAAGGATTTTTCTGTTCATTTCAGACCTTCCTTGTTTCATGCCTAGTCTTATGTGTCTGCTTTCTATTATTCCCATGTATAGGCACTGCTGATTTTAAAATGTCTTTAATTCTTAAAGTGCCCGATCGCAGACACTTCTTTGAGCATAGCGATTCTATTCTATTCCTTCACCAATATTGTTCTATCTCAGGCATGAGTAGCATTGTAATTAAATGATACAACACATTAAATGGACCTAATAGAATACAGAATATTCCACCCAAACACTAAAGGATACCCATTCTGTTCATAAGACCATGGAAGATTCTTCCAGACAACATACTCATACTGGAATATAAAACAAATCTCGGGAGGCAGAGGCAGGTGGATCTCTGTGAGTTCGAGACCAGCCTGGTCTACAGAGCTAGTGCCAGGACAGGCTCCAAAGCCACAGAGAAACCCTGTCTCGAAAAACCCCCCAAAAAAAATCTCAATAAATAAAAATGGAAATAACTCTGTACATCCTATGTTACCATGATATAATAAAGCTTAAAATCAATGGTAAAGAATCTCTAGTAAGTACACAAACTCATGGAGATTAAACAATGTGTTATTAAATGGTGACTAGGTCAGAAGGAAACCAAGAAACAAATAAAAAGTTTCCTGGAAGCAAATGAAAATGAAAACACAATACAACAAAACCCCTGGGGTACATTAAAAACAGTCCCAAGAGGAAATTTATAGTTCTACATGGCTATATTTAAAAAGCTGAAAAAGCACAAATAAATGACTTAATGATGCAACTCACGAATTCAGAAAACAAGAACAAACCAAACCTAAATCCAGTAAATATGTAGAAATGATTAGATTTTCATTCATTAAAAGTTGGATTTATTTATAAAAATCTGTCCTGAGGAAAAATGAAGACATTTAAAGGCTTCAAGTGGAATAAATGAGGAGATTGTAGAAATCAGTCCTGTATGTAATTACAATTAAAATACTTCCCTAAAATCCACAGAAACAGCTGGCCCAAGAAAGTGGGAGCTCATTGACTCTGGACTGACTACTCGGGAACCTGCATAGGACCGAATTAGGCCCTATGAATGTGGGCGACAGTTGTATGGCTTGGGCAGCCTGTGGGGCCACTGTCCGCAAAACCAGTATTTATCCCTAGTGCATGAACTGGCTTTTTGAAGCCCATTCCATATGGAGGGATACCTTGCTCGGCCTAGATACAGGGAGGAGGGCCTTGGTCCTGCCTCAAAAGTGATGTGACAGAATTTATTGACTCCCCATGGGAGACCTCACCCTCTCTGAGGAGTGGATGGGGGGGGGAGTGAAATGGGGAGAAGATGTAGGAGTGGGAGAAGCAGGGAGTGGGAACTGAGATTGGTATGTAAAATAAGATTGTTTTACAAATAATAAAAGTATTAATAGTAAAAAATACTTCCCTAAACTTCAGAAGCCTGTTAACTAGGCTTCAATAAAGATTTGCTCTGCATTCTTTGATTTTGATTTAAAAAAAAAGTAATGCAAATCACTCCTCAAATGCTTTCTCCTTCTTCCTTTTAAATACTTCCTTTTAAATATGGCCTCACTGTGTAGGCCATATTGACCTGGAGCTTGCTATTCTCAAACACATCCATTAAGCTTCCTGAGGGTGTAGATTATGCACACAAACTATTATGCTTGGATTCTCAAAGCCTTTTTAATTTAACATTTGTGGTCCCCATATTGATGAATGTGATTTACCTATTTACTGCCTAGATAATTTCATTTTAATTTTGCCATTTCTAAAGCAACAATGTAAAATTAATGAGTAGCAATAATATTGAGGATGTTGAGGAAACTGTATTGAAGCAGAAAGCCTTATTTCTACTTTCCCACTGCTCTTCATATTTAGCTTATAGTTTCAGAGAAAAATATAGCTAGGACATGACTCTCTGTGTAGATCTGCTCTAGCTAATAACTCAAAGATTTCTTCTAAGCAGGAAGATCTGTAGATATCAATTTTGGATAGAGCCTGTTTTTCAGGAACCCTGTTATGTGGTGATTGATGTTGTGAAAGCCAGATGTATGGCTCACAGAAAAACAGAAACAGGGAAGAAACTCAAAATTAACTTAGAGTTGTAAACAAAATTGAGTTGCTTTTTTTTTTTAAAAAAAAAACAGATACAAATGAATCATGAGAATAGATCAAAGTCAATGTTTTAAGTTTAGTTATGACATGCGTTAGTTTTTGTTTTTGTTTTCACTTTATTTTGGTATTCTTTAACTTATTCCATTATGCCTACAAAGTATATTAACTTTCATTATTAACTTCTATACACCATTCTTTCTTTCTATTTATTTATTT
>NW_004949205.1:1009115-1014396 GCF_000317375.1 Microtus ochrogaster
GCTATGTTCAGAGAGTCCGGTTTTATCCCAGGCTTTTTCAGACCCTTCTTTTAAACAATACTTTGGATGTGGTATTTCTCTTTGTATTCTTACATCTTAATGATAGGGTTTAATGGGAAATAGCATTATATTACCTGAATAATCAGAATCCTTAATGTTACAGACGGTAAGAAGGCAGTACATTTAGTTTAAGGCACAGCAGCCTTTCTGAATCGACCAATTTGAATTAGGCTATGACAGTCTGAAATGCTGGAGTAGGGCATACATATCAAAGCGACTAACAGTGTTAACACATGAAGCCAAATGAAATAATTGCTATGAGATCATTTAAATGGGACATAGGTGAATGGGAAACGTTCTCCAAGTTATGCAGTTGTTAGAAGAAATTAAGTCTAGAGGGTTTGAATACTGGCAGGCTATAATAACAAGATTAAGGAAGAATTTTTTAATTTATTTATTTATTTATTAGAGATTTCTGTCTCTTCCCCGCCACCGCCTCCCATATCCCTCCCCTTCCCCCAATCAACTGCCCCTCTCTCATCAGCGTGAAGAACAGACCGGGCTCCCTGCCCTGTGGGACGTCCAAGGACCTCCCACCTCCTTCCAGGTCTAGTAAGGTGAACATCCAAACAGCCTAGGCTCCAACAAAGCCAGTATGTGCAGTAGGATCCAAACCCAGTGCCATTGTTCTTGACTTCTCAGCAGTTCAGCGAGTCCGGTTTTATCCCATGCTTTTTCAGACCCAGTCCAGCTGGCCTTGGTGAGTTCCCTAAAGAGCATCCCCATTTTTCTTGTATATGGTTGAGGCTTTGTGAGCTTTTTCCTGTTGACTTTGGCATGTCCATTGGAGGGGTCCTTGTTCAGCTCATGTTTAGGTAGTAATATTGGTGAGACTTTAGGGGTGTAGTTTCTGACATTACTAGGAGACACAATGTCATAGCAAACACCAAAGAACTACAGACAATTAAATGCTGACAGTGTGGGAAGCTGTCTTCCCTAGGGAAGAGTACACCAACTCGTTATCCAATGCCAAGGCATCAGCCATGAAAACACACATATAAGTAACATTACACAGGCTGAACAGGTTATACTTAGGAATATATAAATATTTATATAACATATATTATGTATATTACACACATATATGCAGCAATTAAGGAGCTCTGAAGTTGAAAGAGAACACTGCATTGTGGGGGACTAATGGGAAAATGGATTGGGGATGGAATAAATGCCAGTGTCCCTGGTATGCTGTAAAGCTGAAGAAACAAGTTTCCCAGGGAGAGATTTCTGCTAGTGCCAGATCTGAGAATCACATGCATGGGGAACCATGAAGGAAGAAAAGCTAGATGCCAGGAGCATCATTATGAATGGATAGAGAGTCAGGGGAATGAACTCTTGAAGAAGACAGTGCAGATTTGAAGGGCATGAGGAGTAGAGGGAAGAATATGGCTGGAGGGGAGCCATGGCGAAGACTGGCAACCTAACAAATAATGAAAACTGTAATAGAATGCTCCTTTTTACTAGAGTATCACTGTTTTCCAACCATTCTTTTGTGGGTGCCAGAGTCTGGAGCATACTAAATGAAGTCAATTTCTGCTGGAAGAATCTGAAAGACAAATTACAACTGTCCCAGAGGAAGGAAAGATCCAAAATGGTAGGACAGGAAGGACAAAGCTTTTTTTCCCCTTTTGTTTCCCCTTTTTATTGACAGGATGCAGTAATTAGAGTACATTCAGACCTTTCAGTACACACATACACACTGACATTTAGCATTAGTTTACTAGACAAGTGGTCTGAGTAAAAAATTCAATGCCTATGTCCTTTTCCTTCTCCATCAACATAAAAAAAAACCAAAACAAACCATAAACATTCCCAGCCACTATTTTAACAGTATTGTAAATGTGTAAGAGGCTTACAGAAGCCCAGAGCTGATTAGTGATCATATTCTTTCCAGTGAGGAGTGAAGAATGTATCAATATTTATTTTCTGTGCTTTTATATCAGAAAGTTTAATTACAGCACTAGACTTTAAGCTGTAATGTAGAATATTTGGTGGGAATTCCAAAACAAAATTGTTTTTCCTGAACTTCAAAAGCAGCGTATTTAAATGTTTGAAATTAAATTAAGACTTGTGTTCTGTAGTTTAAGCACATATTTGGATGCATTTTCTACTCACAAACATTTGTCATCAAACTAGGAAAAATATATTAATGTTAAGTAGACACTGCATTCCCATTGATGCTGCATATTTCTTGCATTAAGTCAAATGTCAAATTAGCTCTCACTCCCATCTTTGCTGAAGGCTTTCCCATCTCCCTAAAAAGGTTTTTTTTCACCTTTGGAAACAACCACTAAAGTGAGAACTTCCAGTTAAAGTAGCATTGTTATTGGTGTGTGTGTGTGTGTGTGTGTGTGTGTGTGTGTGTGAGTATACACACAATTATCTTGTTGGCTTGTGTTTCTACATTGTTTTCATTGGTTGAAGTGTTGTTAGGGTATAATTGGGGTCAGATTTAGTATATCTGCAGAGCAATAGGCACGGATCACTTTTATGGGGCTACACTTCTACTGCTGATACAAGCGACAAGATAATGCTGTGGATTTAAATAGCTTCCTAGATTTGGGGAAGCCTGTGGCAATTTGCAAAGTGAAACTGGTGAAGGGAGGGTACTGAAGTTTGAAAGTTTTGGTGAAGTGGTTGAGTTTTCAGCCTATACCACTGCTACCTTCTTCATACAGAATCGACCAACCAAGTATAATTCTTTGCATTTAATGTTTTTGGTAACTAACCAATCAAGGGAGCCAGGGGAGGAGGGGATATGCTGGAGTTAGCAGATGAAATCAAGGTTATCTTTGTCATTTTGGCTCTTGGTCAAAAACTCATAGAGATCGTGTCTTAAAATACATTTAGGATATTGTAATGAATGTGCCTTTGAGAGATTTCTGATTAAAGAAGATAAATGTATTTCTAACCATCCTGGAGGCTGAGGAATCCAAGGTCAAGGTGTTTGTAGTGTGCAGTAAGGGGCTACTTTCTCTAGGATGGCATTTTATTCTGTCTCTTCACAAGGCAAGAGGTTTTGGTTGTACTATAAAGGCATTCATCCCTTTCCTGAGGGTCCTCCCCGGTTGAATGTTCACCTCCAATGAAAACCCTAACCTTGTAAAGCATTCTATCAACTTGAAGGGTAAAATTTAAATATTTGGGCACACAAATATTCACACCCTAACACCACATGTGGCAGACAGGGAAGGAAAGGGAGATGGAATCTAAAAAAAAAAAATCTTCACAGTACCAGAAAAGGAGATACTTGGGGGCCAGCTAGAATTCATTTTTAATCTATATTTTTAAGATTAAAAAAATATTTTATGTGTATAGGTGTTTTGTCTGCATCATGCATGTGTGCAGTGTACATGGAGGCCAGAAGAAGGTGTTGGAATTAGAGATAGTTGGTCCCTACTATGTGGTTGCTAGGGATGAAGACTGGGTCCTTTGGAAGAGCAATAGTACTCTTATGTGCTGAGCCATCTCTTCTCCATCAGCCAGACTGTTATAAAGTAAATCTGTCTACATATTGTGAGGTTCTAATCTCTGAATAGGGCTTCAAATTTGGGAGGAATATGGCAAAAGTTAAGAGTGGCTGAGCTAATTGATCTTTGAAGGAGAGGAGTATATTGCTGAGAAGGGGAAAATGCATGCAGATTATCTGTGATTAGCTACTCTACTTTAGTACCAGCTGGACCTTAAGGGAGAAGAATGAATTGGACGTTTAAAATTGTGAGGCCAGAATTCAAGCCAAAGTGAGGAAGACAGGTAAAGGCATTTCTTGATAAATCACAGCGTGGCTGAAATGTGAAGGCAGGATAGGTCAGTGGGTTAGGACAAGGCTGTAAAAGTATATTTGACCATATTAAAAATGGTCATAATGATGACATGTGGGTTTTAGGATTAATTCATAATAGTTGGTAACTATTGAAAGATCTGGGGTAGATGATCAGTAACATGTTTAAGATGTTAAACAGGTTCCAGAAATGTTAAGTTTTTGACATTTAGGAGGGGAGGCATTTAGGGCTGTTAACTTGCGTAGAGGGAAGGTAATTAAGAGAATTGTTATCTCCTGGACCGGAAAGAAGTAAAGAAACCGGGACTGTGGTAATGAGAGTGAAGAAGAAATGCCAAAGCAAAGAAGTAACATTAAAATGGCAGTTAGAATATAATCTCCAAGACAGCTGAAGGAGGGGTTGTCTCTTTTGCTCGCTGCTGTACCTCAACCACCTAGATCAATACTTTGCACATAGTATGTCTTTAGATTTGAGTGGCACTTCCACTTTTTGCAAGTTCAATGTATCGAGGTGTAGTATATATTTGTATAGTTGACTCCTAGGACCTAGCTTGTCTAATGTTTGACCTTCCCTCTGTCCTTAGTGATTGCAGTTCCTGCTCCTCCATTCATGTTCAGGACTCACCAATGTTCACAATCTTAACACAGATAAAATCTTGGATTCAATTTGTTTCCATTTTTCCTTTTATTTTCTTGACTCAATGGCTGTTGGGGACCAAGAAGCCCCCCGACCTAAAGTACTGGCCAATCTTCCTCATCCCCTCTGCAAGAACAGCTTGCTGCAAAAATAGCTGTGATACAGTTCTCAGAATGACCTGACCACAAGGTGTTCCAAGACATGGACTAACCACTAGATGTTTCTAGAGATATATTGCTTCCTCCCTGGCCTAGGGCGCGATAGTTTCCGCTCCCCTCTAACCCTACCCCTCCCTGCCAGAACCACTCTATAAGAATAAACCCCTGCTTGCAATAAACGGAACCTTGACACATCTTAGACTCTGTCGATTCTTTATACGCGCTTGGTTCTCTTTCCCTTTCCCTCCCTTCCTACCCTGGTGATCCTGAACTCGAGGCCCACGAATAACGTGGCCTGCTGGACGGGTCAAATGGCATAGAGAACAAATCTTTTTTCCTTAATATCCAAAAGAAGACACCATGCAAGCATTAGATAGTTGTGTTGTCTCTATGGAACAAGTGCAGAAGAAGGAGCAGTTTTAGAGGAAATTAGTGAGCTATTTACTGTTTAATAACCTGTGTAAAATTAAGAATTTTGTGCTAATCACTAATTTGATGACAAGTTCTAGCAAGAGGTGGACTCACATAAATATAAGAATCCCCACTTTAGAGTTGCTGAGGAATCCCATCTGGACGGGTGAGTGTGTGCTATCCAGGGGTAGAGTGTCCCGGAAGAGAGCACAAATCCCCCTCCCCCAGCTCTTT
>NW_004949205.1:1043100-1048103 GCF_000317375.1 Microtus ochrogaster
TGTGAGTTCGAGACCAGCCTGGTCTACAAGAGCTAGTTCCAGGACAGGCTCCAAAACCACAGAGAAACCCTGTCTCGAAAAACAAAACAAAACAAAAAAGGAACTATCACTAATACTCTGGTAGAGTGCATAGGAGAGGATTTTCCCAGCATCTCTCTTGCATCTACTACTGGCACATGCAACATTTGATTCTTCCTGTATCTGCCCTTTAAATGTCTGTTATCGATAGTGCAAGCTCCAATTTCTGAGAGTCTTTAGTGACTCATTCCTCTCCCTGGGAAGGAGAATTCCTCAAACTGCATCACCATCTTCATAATGGTCTCTGGACTGTTTCTTCTCTGCTATATAAAGTTTCCCATTTACATCAGAATAAAGGTGTTTAGGCATCACTCGCCTTTCTCTTCTGACTGTTATTCTCCAACTTCTCCAGTTTATTCTCTGGAGATTCTAGAAGGCTGTATTTTCTGATGCTATGAGAGCTAGTCAGTGAAAGAGGCTGTTATGCCAGATCCATCTTGATTCCTCTGAACCCTGTGTCTGAAGTGTATGGGGTCTTCAGGAATAGGAACTTCCCTGCAACCTCTGGGAAGCAATCAAGGAAAACAGAAGTAGCCTATATTGTTTAGTGAGTCTCTGAGACTCACCTGACCAGCAACTCTAAAGGGAGCTTCTTATGTATAATACTGGGGGTTTTGTTAGATAGTCTATAGCTCTTGGGGGGAGCATTATTTTTCCAAGTGGTATCAACTTCATTTAAACTATATACATATACATACCCTTATATGTGAGAGTGGAATACAGGAAGAATGAGAGTACACATTCATCTAACCTTTATTACACTCCATTGCTTTATTTTTCTACTTTTATTAGTTGTTAGTCTGTTACAGTACATACAACATCTTTGGTTTTGGGCGATCTCCTTGGGGTCTAGGAATGAATCCTCCACAGACTACTGTACCATAGACTGGGTAATTTATAATATTGATGTGTTGCCTACTGCTCAAAGGAGGCACCTTCAGAGTAATATATAAAGGAAAGGATTTTATTTTATTTCTCAAAATTCAACTGAGTGCATTGAGTGAGTGCCTTTGTGCTATAATAGTCCACACCAGATGGTGGAAGGTCAAAAAAGTACAACTCAAACAAGGGAGGATCAGACTTACTTTTATGATAAATCTACTTGTGAATTGAACTCACTCCTTCAATAATAGTATTAATCAACTTATGAGAATAGGTTCCTTAAGGTCTAAAGGCTTCTGAAAAATTCCACCTCGCCACACTGTTGCACTTGGGGATTGAATTTCCATAATATAAACTTTGGGGGACACAATCAAGGCAAGGAGGTGCAATTTCATAGTGCTGATTTCGCTCCTTATTAGGAACTCTTACGTAGGTAGAGGGGGAGGCTGAAATTTTGGTAGACTAATTTTAAGGTTTTTAAAGTAGCTATGTTATTCATTTATCTGGGCTCCTCATGTAGTCTCCATAGACTTTGTGTCAGCGTCTTCATCGGCAGGCCAGGCAGTAGTTATTGCTTTATCGATTTGTGAACTCATAATAGCCTTTGCTTAAGCAAGTCACATTCACATCATTAGAAGTGTAAATTTTCTTCTCAGAAAAATATGGGCTTGGCATTTGGAGAATGCAGATGTTTGCTTATATCTATGGACTCCAGTCTTTTCAGAGTTCTTTTGCTAATTGTTTCCCAGTCAGCATTTCAGTTTTATAAACCTAATCTGAATTATCACTGTTCTTTTTTAAACAAAATTCAGTCCAAAAGAATAGGACAACCAAGGTGCTCTTAAAAAACATAAAGAAGATTTGAAGAAAATGTGTAGTTTGGTAGAAATTGAATTAAAGGCTAGAACCTTGGGGAAATATTACCCATGACTAGTTAGAACTTTTTTTTGCATGAGATAATAAAATTAACCTCCTGAATAAATGTTTTTTTAAATATTTATTTATTTATTATGTATACAATATTCTGTCTGTGTGTATGCCTGCAGGCCAGAAGAGGGCACCAGACCCATTACAGATGGTTATGAGCCACCATGTGGTTGCTGGGAATTGAACTCAGGACCTTTGGAAGAGCAGGCAATGCTCTTAACCTCTGAGCCATCTCTCCAGCCCCTGAATAAATGTTTTTTGAGATTCAATGAAGGCCCCTGGGATACTGAACTGGGAATAAGAAAACTAGATTGCAGTGATTTAAAAAATCCAATTCTGATGTAGAATTCATATATCAGATGCCTAGCCATCATTTATGAATAAATAATTAAGCTACTATTAGCATAATGAAATCAATGGATCAAGTTTAGTCAAAATAGAATTGTTTGAGTGTAGAGACCATGCAAACTTTTAAAAAATTGGGAAACTTGACTTGATTAAATGAGTTTTTCATATACACATGTTTCTGTGGTACCAAAAGTCAGATGTTAGGAATACAACTGAATAATTGATTCAGTTTTAGCTGTTTTACTTAGATGTTTCTAAAAATTCTTTAAAACGTTAAGGATGTCACAATGCTTGATAATTTCTTTTCCATATAGTACCCACCATATAGCAGCTTATAGTTGTTAAAATAGTTGGTAAGATATGGTCAGTCAATATAATGGGCTTAAGTTCTTATCAGTCTTCTAAGTTATCTCTAGAAAATATTGTAATGGGAAAATTAAAAATGCTGCAGGATCCCCGCTGGCAACAGGCAGCAGAAATGCTGCAGGTCCCCAAGTGGTGTCAGCAGGCCATGTGGTGGCAGGCAGCCGGCCCTGAGAGCAGCCAGTCCCAAGCAGAGATAGCTGCAGGTCCCCGAGCAGTGGCTGGTCCAGGACAGAAAGGCACGTGGCAGGGGCAATGGGTGAGAGAAAGAGACATGGATAGGCACGCCATGCAGAGTGAGGTTGGATATTTGTTTAGTGGTTACGGAAGGGAGGGGAGAAGGGGAGAAAAGCAGAGAGGGAGAGAAAGAGAGAGGGAGAGAGAGAGAGAAAGGAGAGAAGGGAGAGATGGAAGCTGTCTCTCCAAGAGGGAGACAGAAAGGAGAAAGAGACTAAGGCTGTAAGAAGGAAGGAAGACCTGCCTGCCTCAGCAGATGGGGGAAGGAGTGGGCATGGCTTGTCTCTTAAAGAGACAGAACGACAGTTACAAAGTCCTTGGACTTCCCACAGGGCAGGGAATCCTGATTGCTCTTTGGGCTGACGAGGGAGGGGGACTTGATTGGGGGAGGGGGAGGGAAATGGGAGGCAGTGGCGGGAAGAGAAAGGAATCTTAAATAAATAAATAAATAAAAGAAATACAAATAGGAAATTATTACTGCAGTAAAGCCACCTAAGATTTGTACTATTTCATAACATTACACCATTCAGAGATAAGTATAGCTAAAATATGTATTTTAAAACAAAAAAAATTACAAAGATGCCTAACTGACTCTCAAAAATTCTTGTTCCCATTTTCTAACCTCTCTACTTTTACACAGAGACATGCAGAAGACTTCCACAGCCATGAACACATACACATTAAACTATGAAGTACTTTTACTCTGGTTTTTTTTTGCACTGGGAGTTTAAATGTTATCAGAGCACCTAGCAATAACTTTATGTATATTTTGCAAGTTTTATTATCTACTTGCTAGATACTAGTATCTTGGATTATTGAATGTCTGTGGTATCAATAGATAAAACAGTGATAAGAGGACATTCTGGGAGGTTTCTGTTGCCCTGTAGCAATCTCTCAAAGGAACTGTGCCAATGTCTTCTATTTGTCCTTCCCTCAACCACTTTCAGCCCTTCCCCCCTCTTCCCTTCTTAATCTGAAGTGTAAGGATTACAGCAACCAGCTCCCTTGCCCTCTGGCATCTGGCTGAGTTTGGCTAATGGGAGCTCCCACAGGAGGTCAGAAGCAAAGAGGAAGATAAGGTCATGATGTTAATTCCTTTGGTTTTCCCCTATAAAATTTCCTTGTGATGGTTGTGCCACTTAACCAAATGCTGTTGCTACTTCCAAGGCAGCTTTTTCTACATGGCTCTTTCTTCTGCTTTTTAGCAGTCATTCTTTCTGTCTCCATGGACCTTGGGTTGGTAAACCCTCTGCTGCTACTAGTCCAGAGTAACTGTTCTACCCATTATGTACAAATACACATGTATCCACCTCACATCAGCTCTATATTATTCATCTTGGAATTTAATCTTTCTCCCAATTTGAATGTGCCACCTTTTTTGTAATATTTATTTATTTATTTATTATACAATATTCTATCTGGCATGTATGTCTGCAGGCCAGAAGAGGGGGCCAGACCTCATTACAGATGATTGTGAGCCACCATGTGGTTGCTGGGAATTGAACTCAGGACCTTTGGAAGAGCAGGCAATGCTCTTAACCTCTGAGCCATTGTGCCACCTTTTTTGAGGTCCTTGCTGATTTGGCATTTTGAATCAAGTGGTAACAAGACAGACCTCATTAATTAGTATTAAGGAGTCCCATTGCATCTCCAAATTTTGTCTAATTTTTCATCAGTAAAGTAGGAAGTCCTAACTTCACAGAATTGTTTGGATGCTTAAATGCCTGACTCATAATAAGGAAGGAAAAAAGGGAAAAGGGGAAAGAAGGTACCATATGAGATTCAGAAAGCATGCATGTTTGAATATAATTGATGTTCCAATAAGATAGGTCTTATTTGCCTTTTGATTTCATATAACCTCATCATATAATCACACACATCATAGTTTGAGAAGTATGAAGATATTTATATAAACTCTAAATAGGTTGTTATAACACAGCAACTATTAACACAAGCTGGGTTCAAAATTCTCTTATACCTTTCAACAGTATGACCTTGGCAGGAGTATTGAATCTCTATGTAAGCCAGGTTTTATTTGTAAACTGGGAGATAATAATTGCATCTGTTTTACTGTGTTGTTACAAGGGTTAAATAAATTAGAAAATATACTTGCAACAAAATCCTTTGAATAGTATAAGTATTGTAACTAAAATATTAATTATTTTTAA
>NW_004949205.1:1048203-1052462 GCF_000317375.1 Microtus ochrogaster
CTACATGGCTCTTTCTTCTGCTTTTTAGCAGTCATTCTTTCTGTCTCCATGGACCTTGGGTTGGTAAACCCTCTGCTGCTACTAGTCCAGAGTAATACTTTCATATTCTTCGTTTTTAATTGAATCACTTATAGAAAGGGGAAAATGTTTTTTAATTTTTTATTTATATTTTTAATTTTTTTAAAAGAAAAGAAAATATCTTTTTCATTTAACATACCAATCCCAGTTCCCACTCCCTCCCCTTCTTCCATTCCTTCTAACTTTCCCTCCTACTTTCCCCTATCCACTCCCCAGAGAGGGTAAGGCACATTTCTTTGGGGACGGTCCAAGGCCTTCCCTACTATATCTAGGCTGAGCAAGGTATCCTAAAAGCCAGTGCAAGCAGTAGGGATAAATTCTGGTGCCACTGCTAGTGACTGTGCAGTCTGCCCTAGCCATACAACTGTCACCTACATTCAGAGGGTCTAGTTTGGTCTTATTCTGGTTCTTTTCATGTCTGGCTGGAGTTGGTGAGCTCTCATTAGCTCAGGTAGACTATTTCAGTGTGTATACCCATCATGGTCTTTACCTCTTTGTTCATATTCTCACTCCTCCCACTCTTCAACTGCATTTTGGGAGCTCAGCCCAGTGCTCCACTGTGAGTCTTTGCCTCTCTTTCCATCAGTTGCTGGATGAAGATTTATGGTAACATTTAAGATCAATCTGACTACACAGTCAGGCCAGATCTGGCACTCTCTCCACTATTGCTTAGGGTCTTAGCTGGTGTCATCCTTGTGGATTCCTGGGAATTTCTCTAATGCCAGGTTTCTTGCTAGCCCCATAATGACCCCGTCAATCAACATATCTCTTTCCATGCTCTCTTGTCTCTATCCTTCCCCATCTCGACTATCTTGTTCCCTTAAGTTCTCCTTCCCCCTCCCATGAAACTATGTTTTGTTTTTTTTCTTTTTTGACAGGGTTTCTCTGTGTAGCCCTGGATGTCCTGGCAGGTTGCTGGCTAGCTTATGCCCTGAAATAACAGCACACAAATTGTATTCATTTAAACACTGTCTAGCTTGTTAGTTCTAGCCTTTTTTTTTTTTTTTGGCTAACTCTCACATCTTGATTAACCCATTTCTAATAATCTGTGTAGCACCACGAGGTGGTGGCTTATCGGGAAAGATTCAGCATATCTGACCTGGCGGCTGGCTCCATGGCGTCTGACTCACTTCTCTTCTTCCCAGCATTCTGTTCTGTCTACTCCACCCACCTAATTTTCTGCCCTATTAAAAGGCCAAGGTGGTCTCTTTATTAACCAATGAAAGTAACACATAGACAGATGACCCTCCTACATCAATGGAACTAGCTCTTATAGACCAGGCTGGCCTCACACTAACAGAGATCTGCTGGCCTCTGCCTCCCAAGTGCTGGGATTAAAGGTGTGCACCACCATAGCCCAGCGAAGCTATGATTTTTAACAGCATGGTTTTATTTTATCAGGGCTTGCCCTTCTCCACATTGTTTCTTTAAGGGATGCCCATCTTCTGAAAGGGCCAGACAAAATAGTTGTTACTGTCTCACCATTCCACAACACAATAGAACATACAACAGAATTCAAGATTCAAAAGGCTAAGTGGCTCACCTAGATTTACATAGAGAAATGAGTAGTAGATTATGGTGAGAACCCAAGTGCCCAACCATCATGAATATCAACTACTAATGCATTAGAATTAGTAAATCCTATGGCATTGCAGAAGGACATTTTGTAGTTAATACTGAATATCTCCTGCCACAAAATAGTCTCCTTTAGGTTTGATAGCACATTATAATTTTGCAGCAATTTGAAAGCATCAGTCAGTTGTGAGCTAGCAGGGGACAATAAGTCGAAATTACTTCTCATCTATTTAATCAAAATATTGAACTATTCTGTTAGATGTGATTTTGATATAAGGAGGAAATGAAAGGAAGAAGGCAGAAAAAAAGGGTGAATGGGTGGGGGAAGAGGAGTTATGATGACTGAATATAAGTTTAAATTCCACCAGTATTTATTGAAAGGATGCCATGTGATAGATACTAAAAACTCAGAAGGTACAAAGAACAGTCTTTAGTTAGTGTATGAAAATGCCATATACACGATGTAAAGCATACTTCACAGCATAGACTAGCACATCTCTCATTATGACAACAAACTTGCTATAGATGGAATCTCATGACAGTTAAGCTAAATCTATAGGCACATAACCGAGCTGAGAGTATTTACAAAGGTTCAGTGTTTAAGTCTACCCAGCATATCCAGATGACTCCATAAACCAAGAAAAAATAATTTCTAATTCTCTGCCATTGAGGGTTTATGGGCTCAGGTTAATGAATTGGAGTCACCAACTTTCCCTCGTGTCTGATTCATGAGCCCTGTCTAGATTGTTTAAAGCCTTCCTTATTCACCAAGGAGAATGTCGTCTCCTCACACACCAAAAGAGAGAAAACCTAATAAGAACTATGTGGAAAATGACGAGTTGTTTCTTCTTCAGCTTCACTTTGGCTTCAGAGTAGATGCTCATGCTGCGGGTGTGTTTCTGTAAACCTCCCTTCCCCTCTCCCCTCAAGTTACTTAGCTGGCTTATCCCATGGTGATGACTAAGTTGGACCAGTTCTCCTGGGTGTGCCTTTTTCTTTTTTGGAGAGAGTTCAGAAGAATCAAGATCAGATCATTTTGACCTGGAGCAGACTGAAGTTGGGTTGTTAGCCCAGTGTACCTCTTTCTCTTCAGGATTGCAAATCATTAAGCTTCTAAAGGCTCTCATTTTTGAATATTGCTAGGATATCAAAAGATATAGTGAAAAACAGAAGGTTTTATTCCTGTGAGAACCATTGTTGGATTCTACAAAATTTGGCTGCAAGTCTAGGATGGAGTTGTTATTTGTAGGGCACAGTTGAGAAAATGTCCCAGGGGACCATTTCTAAGCATATCTACATGTTGTTTCACTATCATAAATCTCGCTGTATTTTAAGTGTAATTTGGAGTTGATCAGCATATTTGCTCATCCCTCAGAACCCTGAATAACGAAGTGTAATGTTTGAACACCCAAAGCATCTTAAACAAAGCTCAACAGTCCAGATTGTTTATTTATTTTTTTATTTAAAAGTTCTTTTTACTTTTACATACCAACCACAATTTCCCCTCCCTCCCCTCCCCCACTTCTCCCACCTTCCCCCCACCCAAACCCCCATTGACTCCTTAGGAAGGTTAAGGCCTCCCACAGGGAGTCAACGAAGTCTGGCATATCAAGTTGAGGCAGAACCAAGCCCCTCCACCCTGTATAGAGTCTGAGCAAGGTATCCCTCCATAGGGAATGGGCTCCAAAAAGTTCATGCACTAGGGATAAATTCTGGTACCATTGCCGGTGGCCCCACAGACTACCCATGCCACAAAACTGTCACAGACATTCAGAGGGACTAGTTTGTTCCTATGTAGGTTCCCCAGCTGTCAGTCCAGAGTCAGTGATCTCCCAATAGCTTGGGTCAGCTGTCTCTGTGGGTTTCCCCATCATGATCTTGACCCGTTTTCTCATACAATTTATCCTCTCTCTCTTTGACTGGACTCCAGGAGCTTGTCTCAGTGCTTGCCTGTGGGTCACTGCAAATGCTTCCATTAGTTACTGAATGAAGGTTCTGTGATGACAATCAGGGGGGACATCATTCTGATTACAGGGGAATGCCAGTTCAGGCACCCCCTCCACTATTGCTTGAACTCTTAAATGGGATCATTCCTGTGGATTTTTTGGGAATTTTCCTAGCACTAGATTTCTCCCTTACTTCATAATGGCTCCTTCTATCAAGATATCTCTTTCCTTGCTCTCCCTCTCTGACCCTCTTCCAACTCAGCCACCCTGTTCCCTCAGGTTCTCATCCTCTTTCTCTTTACTACCCCCCATTCCCAATTTACTCATAAGATCTTATATATTTCCCCTTCTCAGGGGATCCATGTATGTCTTTCTTAGGGTTCTTCTTGTTACCTAGCTTCTCAGGGGTTGTGGATTGTATCCTCATTATCCTTTTCTTTATGTCTAATATCCACTTTTGAGTGAGCATGTTTGTCTTTCTGTGTCTGGGATTCCTCACTCAGGATGGTTTTTCCTAGTTCTGTCCATTTGCCTGTAAATTTCAAGATGACATAGTTTTTTCTGCTGAGTAATACTCCATTGTGGAAATGTACCACATTTTCATCATTCATTCTTCAGTTGAGGGGCATCTAGGTTGTTTCCAGGTGTTGTGGGAGGTCC
>NW_004949206.1:0-3619 GCF_000317375.1 Microtus ochrogaster
GGCTCTCTTTGGGGGAATTAGTGAGGTGATGGCTGGGATGAGGGACAGGGAAGTTATTTGAGAATAGATGCAGAGACAGGGGAGCAGGAGGAGGGCTCAGGCAAGGAAAAGAAAGAGTCCTAGGTGTACATGGAAGATCCAGATGTTGTGTCAGCTCAGAACATTGAAGGCAGCCTCTCATCGTGTCTCTTTTCTTTAGGACAGTTTTGGGTCATTCCTTCCCTCTCAGTGAAGCCTAACTCTACGGTACACTCTGGAGACAACGTGACCCTGTTGTGTAAGACAGCATACAGACTGGACACCTTCATTCTGTCCAAGGAAGGAGCAGCACACCAACCCCAGAGACTAAAACAGAAGCTCCGAGTTCAGGAGTTCCAGGCAGAATTCACCATGAGTGCTGTGACATCTGACCTCTCGGGCACCTACAGGTGCTATGGTTCTCAATACTCATCTCTCTACCTGTTGTCACATGCCAGTGCCCCTGTGGAGCTCACTGTCTCAGGTGAAGTGACCCTGAACTGTCATGGTGATTCATAATCCAAACCCTAGGAGAGTCCTTAACTTTGGGCGAACTAATGGGACAATAAGAAAGGTTAGCCAGAAGGCAGTTTCCCTGCCAGAGAAGTGGATACCAGCAGGGGTCCCTCAGGAAATGTTCACTCCACCCTTTTTGCAAATAGGTTTGAGGCAGACAACATGAGGATCTTGAGGAGGTTGCAGGGCAGATGTAGAAGAGTTAGCAGAGGCAAGTCCCTGGGTTAACATCTAGCTCTTACCCTCCAATTGTTGTTTCCTAGGACCCACTGAAGCCTCTAACCCACCACCCTCAAGTCCTATGTCAGCTGGTGAGTATCAGGCACCTCAGTGCAGGGAGTATGTCCATCTCCAAAGCCCTTATTTCTCTGTCACTTCAGCTTGGGAGGGAGGGAGGCAAGCAGAGATTCCAACAGACCTCAGAAGCCCAGGACTTAGAGGTTGGGGTACAGAAGGTGGCATCCAGAGAGACATGTTCTGGTTCAGTCTGGAGGATGGGCCAGGTGGGTGAAATGGATGTTGCCTGCCCATCCTACCTCTAAGACCTAAGAACAAGTCTCTCACCTGCATGGATGGAGGCAGGCCCCAGAGGGTTAATAAGGACTCTATTAGAAGGTGGGTTCTGATGGGCAATAACTGGTTATGGGCTTGATAAATCTATTTCTGGAGATGCTGGCTTGAACAAGCTTTTCCTGATCTGAACTGACTGCTGTTTCTCAGGGGGCTACATGTCTAAGTTTCTGTCTTACCTCGGCTGCACCTCTACTGTGAGAGAGGAGGCCTCCAGAACTTGACTCAGCAGTGGGTCTGCCCCACAGTGGTGGTGCCATGTACAGGGGTGGGGCACAGAGCCACGGCAGGGCATTTAGCATGAAACTCAGCTTAGGTAGAGAGAAAAGAGCTGGAAGTCAGAGTCCCTGGGTTCAACTCCCAGCTCTGCCATTTACAGTCATGATTTGAGGCAGATGAACTGTCTGGGTAGGAAAACGGACAATTCCTTGCTGCACGATTGTGAGAATGGGAGATGATGAGTGCAAAGGTCCAATAGGACCTGCCACACAGTAGGTGCTCAGATAAGCATCAGGAGTCCCCACTCACGATGTCACTTGTGCCTCAGGACTGGAAAGATACCTGCAGGCTTTGATCGGAGTTTCTGTGGCCTTCCTCCTGTTCCTCTTTATCCTTGTCTTCCTTCTTCTCCGACGAAAACATCAGGGCAAATTCAGGAAGAAAGGTGAGTACGGTCTGGGTGACCTGGGTCTCATGTGGTGATAAGTTCCCCTGTGAACATCCAAGCAGGGGATCAGGACACCAACCCCAGGGAAACCTCAAACTGGGGCTGGGTGGTTTAGAAACACTTGCAGATCTCAGATCGGAAAGAAAATGATCTCAGAACCTGTGCAACGTCAGGCATTCTGTGAGCTTTACCTTGTCCTGTTACATTGGCTCACTCACCCTTGTTGTAAAGGTCTCTTCCTTCCTTCCTTCCTTCCTTCCTTCCTTCCTTCCTTCCTTCCTTCCTTCCTTCCTTCCTTCCTTCCCTGTACATGCCTGGGGAAGAGCCTTCCTCCTCTCCTAGACGAGACTCTGCTCTTTCTTGCAGCCCAGAAAGAGACAGAATTGCAGCTTCCTGCAGGATCTGCAGCGCCAACAACCAGAGAGAGGGGCCCCCAGAAGAGGTAACTCATGGCCAGAGACCTAGAGCCCCACCTCCTAGACACACCTCACTGCCAACTGACATCCCCTGTCTTTCCAGATCCAACCCAGCTGCTGCCACCAAGGAAGAAAGCCTTTGTGAGAGAAAGAGGGTCCCGGGGAGGGAGATGTCTGAGGTCTCAGCATTGCAGGGGTGGTGGACAAGCCCTGGGGTCTTTTCTGTTTGTGTCTGAACTTCACACTATAGACCTAGGTATATCTAAGCCCTGGTTCTCTGTCCCACCTGGGCAAGCCAGAAAACTAGGGGTCCATAGACTCTGGTCGGGAGACATTCTGTTTTTTCTGCCATGACAGATGCTTCAGTGGAGGACATGAAATCTGAGGATGGTGTTGAGTTGGACAGTTCGGTGAGGTCCCTGACTCCATCTGTGTGCTAAGAACTTAGGGCCCAGTTTAGTCCAGGGGGCCATCTTTGTTCCCCCTCTCTTGGCCCTCAACATCCACAGCTGACTACTCTCTTCTGCAAGCACTTGCCTCCTGGGTGCTATGACCTCACTCTTTCCTGGTTTTCCCAGCATCATGTGTCTCATCACGCCTGTCTGCCTTCTGTCTCCTTGGCATCTGTATGGTTGTCTTCTGAGGGGACATCCCAGAGAGAAAGGCCCAAAGAAATATCTAACAACTGCAGGCAGGAACCAAAGGAGCTGGGGCAGAAACATGTGGGGGTTTTGTTTTGTGTTTGTGGGTGTTTTACAAACATGAATGTCTCTGCATCACATGCCTGCATGCTGCTCCCAGAGGCCAGAAGAGAGTGTCAGAGACCCTGGAACTAGAGTTACAGATGAACGTAGGTCGCCATGTGGGTTCTGGGAACCAAACCTGGATCCTCTGTAACATAGTCAGTGCTTTTAACCACGGAGACATCTATTGCCCCCAAAAACAGGATTTCAGGAAGGTGGACTGTGTGGGTACAGCCAAGACAGCAAGGGTTAGAGCGTCAGGATAAGAGGCCAGAACTATAGGAAGGAAGCCCCAGAATATTCCATCAGGGATGCTATCATCTAAACAGGTCACTCTGGCCATGTTGTGGAAAACTGGCCAGAAGAGAGCCCTAGGGAAACAAGGTGACACTATCTGTACCTCACTACTTCCCTGCTACAGAGACCACCTGAGGAAGACCCTTCAGGAGAAACATATGCCCAAGTGAAACCCTCCAGGCACAGGAGGGCAGAAGCTGTCCTACCTTCTGTTTTGTCAGGAGAAGTCCTGGAATCAAAAGATGGAAACAAAACAGAAGAAAGCAGAGAGATGGACACTCAGGTTGGTCCTGTCCTCCCCAGGCCTTCATCATCCCCTAAGCCTTCAGCATCCCCCAGGCCTTCAGCATCCCCCAGGCCTTCAGCATCCCCCAGGCCTTCAGCATCCCCCA
>NW_004949206.1:4583-12033 GCF_000317375.1 Microtus ochrogaster
CAAGGCCATCTTCACCTACATAATATAGGAGTTAGCAGCCAGCCTGAAACACAGGTGGCACTTTTTTAAAATAAATATAAATAGGCTAGGCATGGTGGTGCACACCTTCAGTCTCAGCACTGAGAAGATAGAAACAGGCAGGTCTCTTTGAGTACAAGGCCAACTGGTCTATAGTGAGTTCTATGTAGCCAGGGCAGCATACAGACATCTTGTCTCAAAGAATAAACAATAAAATAGGGCCAGTGAGATGGCTGAGCAGTAAAGGTACTTTCCCAAGCCTGATATCCTAAATTCAAACAGCAGGAATAGGGGAGGAAGAAAACTGACGACCACAAATTGTTCTCTGACCTCCACCTAAGTCTTTGATGTCTTCCCCACACCCAAGAAATAAACAAAACAATTTTAAAAGTAAACTAATAATCACAAATGAAAGCTGGATATGGTGTGGTAGGCCTGTAATCCCAACAGGGTTGCCTCAAACATGCTATCCTTCTGTTTCCATTCCTGGCATGTACAACCACACATTAATTTTCTTTTTTAAAGGTTTATTTGTTTTATTTATGTGTACGTATATGTATCTGTGTGCTCTTATGCCATGTGTGTATGGGCATAGAGCCGGAGTTATAGGCGTTTGTGAGCTGCATGCTGTAGGTGCTGGAGTGAACTCAGGTCCACAGCAAGAGCAGTGCATGCCCTTAACCACAGAGCCATCTTTCCAGCCTCCCTACCTTTGTTAAAATGTATTAACAGCAGAACACTATGAACAGTTTCATACCAACGTATTAGGAGCTGTACATGAAATGGACAGATCCCTTGATGTCAATGAAAGTTATTTTATTGCTTACAAAGTCTGGGGGAGGGGAGACTGTGTGCAGTATGTAGAACAAATGAAAAAATGTCATTTAAAAAATGACTAACAAAACTAAATACAAAATCTGAGTGACTTCCCACACATTGAACACACTGTCACTAGAAAAGTTCCCCTTTGGAAATTCTTTCTGGAAGTTGGTGATTTTTTTCCAAATGTCTGTGCATTTGAAATAAAGACATTATGAAACTAGAGAAAGAGGAAATATAAACGAACGTTGTTTACCAAGCCAGAAATTATTAACAAAACCTGACAAAGGAAACCTGATTAAGAAAACCTAGGAAAAAAGTTTTTTCACATCACCCTACATGTGATCCCTTAAAAAAATTAATGAACCAGCCACCAGGGAGCCTGCTCAGGACTGACCTAGATCCCCTGCATATATATTACAGTTGTGTAACTTAATCTTCTAACAGTGGGAGCAGGGGCTGACTCTGACTCTCTTGCCTGCTTTGGGACCCCATTCCTCCTACTGGATTGCCTCATCCAGTCTTCAGAGAAGAGGAGGTGCCTAGACTCACTCAAAGACCAAGGCTGGCTGATATCCAAGGGAGGTCCTCCGTTTGCTGAATAGAAACAAAGGAGGATTGGATGGGTGGGGCTCGGGGTTGTGGGTGAGGAATTGGAAGAGGAGAAAGGAGAAGATTGGGATGTGAAAAACAAAAAAGAAACAAAATTACGGTTCAGAAAAAAAAAATTAAGTGCATCACAACCACACTGATGTTTTTTTCTTTTCTTTCTTCCTTTTTTAATACTGTTTTTTGTTTGTTTTAAAGACAGTGAGTAGCTTAAAATTTAAAACTTGCTGGGCATGATGGCACAGTCCTGACATCACAGCTACTTTGGAGGCTGACACAGGAGGATATAAAATATAAAATCCACTTTAGCTGCAGAGTGAGTTCAAGGCCATTCTGGACAAAACCTAGCAGACTTCAAACTTGTTATTTAATTGCTGCTGAACTTGAAACGTCTGATCATCCTACTCCATCCTCCTAAATACCCAACTCACAGGCTTGGGCCGCCTTGCCCAGCTCTGGGTCCTTTTCTGGCCAGCCATCTGTTGTTCTGTGCCTGTTTTGTGTCATTGACAATGCTGGTTGTGTTGCTGTGGTTCTAGATTTATGATCTGAAGTTGGGTGATGATACCACCACCATTGCTGTTTAGAATGTTTCCATCTTGGAGGTATTTCGTTTTTTCATATATATCTTGGGTTATGACTCTGTCTTTTGAATTTTGTGTAGCTGACTGTCCTGTCACTGGCCTTCAGAATATTGGGAGAAGCAATCATCACCATATGCACTTTAGGATTTTCTAGTTCTGTGAAGGAAGTCACTGGGGGACATTCATGGGGATTGTGCAGTCTCTACATCGCTTTGGTTCATATCGCCATTTTCACACTGCTGACTCATGAACAGAGAAAACCTTTCCATCTTCTGTTGTCTTCAATCTCATGTGTTGTATATGTGGAGTCACAGGTTCTCCACTTTTGGAGGGAATGGGCAGGGAACCCAGAGCCATAAATTTGGGTAGGCCGGGTGACTAGTGGACTACAGTCCCCAGCACTGGGATTTGATAACTTTACACAAATCCTGCAAATACACAGCTTTTAATGAGTACAGGGGGACCAAAACTCAGGTCCATGTGCTTGCACAGTCATGTTTTGCTGACCGGGCCACATTCTTAACCTTTGAATGTTTCTTCAGTTTTAACAAAGTTAAAATAAGTCTTTCACCTCCTTGATTTTTGCAAGGCTTAATTCATGTATTTTTAATTCCATGCTGAGGCTATTTTGGACTAACAATGAACTGTTGTCTCTTCAACTCTAAGTGCACATTGGAATATCTTTCCAGTTCTCTGGGGAGGCTCCAGGGTGGGCTGGAGGCCGACTTCCAAATTACTATAGTGTGAAGTCTTAAGGACAGAAGCCTGTTGAGAACTACGCACAAGTACTGCCCCCACCACTGTTTACACCTAACCTGCCATCCCATTCTCCCCGTGTAGGGGTAGTGAGAGGAGCCCCTAAGTGCCGAGAATGGGGACTGGACAATGTGGATGGGATGCATGCATTCTCACACTCATGCTTCTGGTCTGCACAAGGGTCTTGGGGAACCTTCCTATTCTCTTGTCTAGTTGCAAGTTTCTATACCCTGCCCTGCAACAAGGGCTCAGAGATTGAGAGGGGTCTCAATGGCATAGTCCAGCCTTCTCCCTCACACTAACCTTTGTATGAAATCAACTCCTTGGCCAGATGTTAACAATCAGCTCCTATACCATGGCCTCCCATGGAACATCCTAGCACTTCAATACACATCAACAGGGGTGGTGCCTGGAGTCTGTTTTCTATTGAAAGCACCAAAGCTTTTACTTCCTAACACTAAACTCTAACTACACCTATCAGTCATTTCAGACATCAGCTTTGCTCCCTGGCAGATGATCCACTATAGTACTAAAGTAGTCAAGGAAACAAAAGACCAATCTACAAAAAAACCCCAAGTCCTCAAGCTTACCCCATCATAGTACTCTACCTAGCAGTAAGATGACTAGTTAAGGGATTAAGACCTAAACCCTAAGACACTGCGTACGGCCACTGACCTAAACCCCTTGCTGGCTGGAGGCAACTTAATGACCTTGTCAGCATGAGCCTGCTTTTTGGAAGGTGAGGGCTCCCAGACAATCAACTATTCCTGCTGAGTTTTTATCCCAAGCGACCTAACCAATCCTGGACAGCATTTTGATCAGTGACCTCTGGATAGGGATCTGCTGCTTGCAGCCTTTACAATGCTGTAAGGTCTTTTCCTGCATTGAAGCCAGCCATTTAACTGACCTGAAATCCTCTTTCAAGGACCAAAACACATTACCCAAGCAATTGTCCTTACTGGACACTTGATTTTCAATTTCAAGCAGTTCTCACTTCCTCAGAGATGAAACCGCACTCTTTATTCTGACTCAAGCTTCCCAGAAGGCAAAATAGAAAATGAGGAAGCCAGCCTCCCTCCTGACCATGAAAACACAAAACTTCAGCTGATAATTTCTTAAGCTGCTCTGGGGAAAGGGCTCACTGGCTTATTTCCTGCTAACCAAAACCGCATCTTGAGAAACAATCCACAAAACAGAAGCCACCTAGCAGCAAGTTCATACCAGTCAACCTCACTCAAGATTCATTCGGCTGCAGATGGCTGGATTGCCATTTTTCTTTCCACTGTTGCCCACTAAACAAGACCAATCACAGAGCATCTGGTCAAACATGTTGCCTACATCTAATCTAACAGGGCTTCTTCCCACTGCAGAGGCTGTGTTCAGAGCAGAGGCACACCAATAAACCAAGTGTTAATTGTTTTTTATTAGCCAACTAGAACCTAGACAATTCTCCAGTCCAGGGAGACATTAACTTTTAATCTTCTTCTTCATCGTCACCAGCTCCAGCACCACCCTGGCCCTTCTTGGCATTCTTCCTCTTCACTCGGCCTGGTCGGCCACCACCATAAGGAGACCGAAGGGAGAAATCAATGTGCTTCTGGGAGTCCAGACGAACAATGAAGGATGGGATGTTCACCACCTGCTTGCGGACCCTGAGTGAGAACAGGTTAAAGGGACAAGCTGAGAGGTAAAAAATTTTTGGTCCTGTCCTTGACAGCGGACTGATGGGCAGCCTTGGAACTAGAGCCTATACAAATGCTTTAGGTACTTAAGGCTCACACCACCTCAGAGTACATCTCTGCCCATAGATGAAGTTGATGAGGGAGAATCTGAGCCTATGCCCTACACAGCTCTCAGGATTGGTGCTCATTTAGGTAAGAGTACGCAATTTCCCCTTACCTGAACCTCACTTCAGACAGGTTGATTACCAACTGGCAAACTAACAAATACAAATATTGCAATGAGGGTCTGTGTTGAACTAACACAGTAACCTCCAATGTCCGTTTCACCACCACCCCAACAAACTCCATCCTCTCCAAGAGAGCACCAAGAGCTATTACCTGTCCAGCTGCTTGCATGCCTGGCAGAGACCTTCGCAAAGTGTACGGCTTGAGCCGCAGTGACTCTTGCGCTGGGCTATGGGGTTGTTCCCAATTCCCCATAAGCTTTCATTCTGAACCCTCAGGGTAAACTCAGATTTATCAGCTCCAAAGGCTACACAGGAGATAGGGACAGGAACTTAGCAAAGGAAACCAACATTGCAGATAAGGCAAAGTAAGGCTTACAGGCTCAGCTGCAGCTTACCTGATGTGACGCTGGCGGATGAGCACACGGGCATGGTGAATAGATTTAGCCAAACCCAGCTTGAAGACCTGGGTCTGCAGCCGCCTCTCCAAGAAATCTTCAATCTTCAGGCCCAGGATGTAATCCAGCTTCATCTTGCCCTCATCCAGCACCCCAATGCGAACGAGTCGCCTCAGAAGAGCATTGCCTGGGGGGAGGTGTAACCCAAATAAAGACCCGACTTCCTCACCTCAGAGCCCCCAGAAGAGGCAAGTCACTACAACTTCCCCCCATTTTTGCAAAGAGCACAGGAGAAAAGAACGACAGTAACGTGCCTAATTGATAACCCTGATATTGCCACTGGATCACCCTTTCAGCAGGCATTGTATCACAGGCTTACAGTTTTTCACTCAACCTTCATCTCTAAGACAGGCACTTTAATTTTAAACTTAAGAAAACAGGCTAACTTCACAAGTATCACGGTACTTGGGCAGCTAGGGCACGGAGAGATCAAGATAATCCAGACTACATAGCACAAGACCCACAAGATATATAGAACAACCCCCATCTATCCTTCAGACTACTATTCCCTTATGAGCTTGAAACACCGTGAAGGTCCAGTCACCTAGCAATAAACCCTAAGTATAAAGAACCAAACCGAAAAAAGAAAATGCACCTATCATCCTAAAATACAGGCTCAATTCCCGACGGTTAGACACAAATACAAGAAAAATCCCCAAAAGGAATATACTATTACAATTAAACCACCCAAACATAAAACATTTAGAATGTTTTATGAAGAGAAACTAAGTGCACACTGAGAGAGCTAAGACACGAGCACGCTCCGCCATTAAGCTGCTCTTTGGTATTTGGTAGGCTAACCCAGAGCTCTAAAAAATTAACTCATCTAGCTTCCTTGTGGCACAAACTGGTATTATTAAAGCGTCCAACTTCTAATCTGAAATCTGTCAATCAAGACAGACCCTTCCTGGTAGTCACATGGGAAAGTGTAGCTCCGAATCAAGGCAGTGCCAACACCACAACTCCAGGGCTTTTCTTTCCTAACACTAGCCAGATTGTTTCACGATAAAATGAGATCCCTAGGAGGCTTTGACAATTTTTTCTTCTGCTTAATAAAACAAGAAACCTCATATATCTGCAGCTCTCCCATTCTCCTGTAACTAACTCCAAAATATGAATCTGTTTTGACTGTGTTGAAAATTCCAAGTGAGGTGGCTAATCCAACACTTCTAGATTTCCTTAAGTTCACAGGCGAAACTTGGCTGCATCTGAGTTCCGGGCCAATTTACGCCAAATATTTCCCACTAGCCCAATTTGTTCTGCGCCATACCTTCCAAGACCACAATACAGCCTAGAAACTCAAAAAGCCCGCAAACGACCACCCATTCTTCTTAAGACGGGCCCCATACACACCTTCAAAAAGACGCCGTGGGTCCTTTTCGTCCAGCGTTAGCAGCTCTCGGGCGGCCTTGCGGATCTTGGCCAGGGTAAATTTGACTCTCCACACCTCACGCTTGTTCCGGAGCCCATATTCTCCTACACGTGGTCGGGAGGGAACCACAGGGCCAGAGCCATGGGTTACTACACTTGCGACTTTAGAACACAAGACGAAACTAAACCACAATCCTCTGCGGCGATGGCGCCCATGACGAGCACGTGGGAGACCGACCTCATGACTGCCTAACTCTCCCCTCACCCCCAACCCGAAATTCCACCTTGGTCACTCACCGATGAGTTTCAGTTCCTGGTCGAGACGCGACTTCTCGAAGGGTCTCCGTGGGGTCACATAGGTCTTACGACAAACCCAACTTCTGGCAACCGGCATGTTGGCGTCTCTAGGCCCGCCGCGCCTGCGCAAACGGTCATGTTTGAAACAAAAATGTCGTGAGGCATGCGCAGCAATGCCCGGCTAGCACACCACAGCCCCGCACCAACTCGGGCCTAGCCAGATCCGCCTTAGAAAATTTGGAACTGAGATCGTCCCACCACCGTACTGTAATATGTCCGACCACCTTCTCCCCGCCCCTCTTCCCTAGTGTACACGCAAACTTATGAATGGCTCCGTTACTCCAAAAAGCCAACTAGACAGCACTCCCAAAACTCACCGAGGAGCTCACGAGGGCGACAAAGAGATACGCTGTCGCAGAACCGCGGTCTTATAGTAACGTCGCCTCGTCGTGACGTCACTACGCACCGCTCGCTGCTTCGCCTATCAGAAGCGGGAAAACCATAGAGTGGAGCGGTTGGGCCAGAGCGGCCCTGAGCTGGGCGGACTTACCAGTGAGGTGGTTAGGTGGCTGAATAGCTGAAGCGGGGACATTCTTGTTTAATCCAATCATTAACGAAGCTGCCACTTTTTA
>NW_004949206.1:12264-17183 GCF_000317375.1 Microtus ochrogaster
TAGCTTTGGAGCCTGTCCTGGAACTAGCTCTCGTAGACCAGGCTGGCCTCGAACTCAGAGATGTGCCTGCCTCTGCCTCCCTTAGGCTGGGATTAAAGGCGTGTGCCACCACCGCCCGGCGAGGCTGCCACTTCTAGGCCAAAGGCATAAAGTAACGCTCTGAAGTTGTCACTTTTTGTTTTAGCAAAGACTCTTGGGAAATTCAGGGCCGCCTTGGTTCCCCACCAATGTCTCAGTCTCATAACAATGTCCAGCCCTGGCTTTACAAATGCTAGAATTTTAGGGCCATATATTGAAGTATGCATGCTGTGCTGGTTTGGTTTTGTGAGCTTGACACAAACTTAGATATATCCGGAGTGATATACTCTTAGAGAAGAAAATACCCCCATCACCGTGGCATATGTCTCTATTGTTTTTGAGACAGGGTTTCCCATCAAATGACTGAATTCAAGATCCTCCTGCCTATATTTCTCAAGTGCTGAGTTTACAACCCATTTTCCTGCACATACTTTATTCGTTTAATTGGTACCCCTGCCCACTAGTCTTTCTACTTAGTCCTGGCTGTCCTGGAGCTGACAATGTAGACAGGCCTGGAACTCAGAAGGGATCCACCTGGCTCTGCCTCCCAAGTGCTGGTATTAAAGGCATGCACCACCACACCTTTATTTATTTTTGAGGGGGTAATAGGGTCTATGCAGCTAGCACTGGCTATCCTGGAACTATGTAGACAGGCTAGCCTCACACGCATAGGGACGGTGTCCCTGCCTCTGTCCCTGAGTAGCTACGAGGACAGGCCTGTAACACTAGGTCTAGATTGGGTATTCTTTACTTTTACTTCAATTTGCATTTATATACTCAGAAGGCAAGGATCTTGCTCATTTAGTCTGGGAAGAGAGGGGAGGGAACGGGTAGCAACAGGTAGACAGTTTACTATGTGTCATATATTTGATTTTTATTCTTATTTTACATGCATTGGTATTTTGCCTGTATGTTTGTATGAGGGTGACAAATCCCCTGGAGCTGGAGTTACAGCTGTGAGCTGCCATCTGGGTGCTGGGAATTGAACTTGGGTCCTCTGGAAGAGCAGCAGGACTCTTAACTGCTGAGTCATCTTTCCAGTCCCAATTCTTAACTTTTAAAAATGATTTAATGTGTACAGGTGTCTTATCTGCATATATGCACCTGTCCCATGTGTACACCTAGTGCCTTCAAAGGCCAGAAGGGGTTAGATGCCCAGAAACTGGAGTTATGGATAATTGTGAGTCCTATGTATGTGTGAACCATACCCAGGTTCTCTGCAAGAATATCAAGTATTCCTAACCATCTCTCCAGCCCTTATGTATCTGAGACAGGCCTTCTTGGCCTGGATCTTGCTATGTAGACTAGGCTAGCCTTTAACTCAAAGATCCTGCTGCTTCTCCTGAGTACTGGTATTAAATGTACATAGCACCACACCCAGCTCTGTTTTTTTGTTTGTTTTTGTTTTTTGGTTTTTTTTGGATTTTTTTTGAGACAGGGTTTCTCTGTAATTTTTTTTTTTTTGGTTCCTGTCCTGGAATTAGCTCTTGTAGACCAGGCTGGCCTCAAACTCACAGAGATCTGCCTGCCTCTGCCTCCCGAGTGCTGGGATTAAAGGCATGCACCACCACCGCCCGGCGCCCAGCTCTTTTTGTGTATATATGTGTGGGTATATGCACCTGAGTACAGCTGCCTTTGGAGGACAGAATAGGGTAGCAAATTCCCTAAAAATGATGCTACAGGCACTTGTGAGCTGTCCTATATGGGTGTTTGAAACTGAACTTAGGTCCTTTGGAAAAGGTTAACTACTGAGCCATCTCTATAGCACCAAACCTGTAGCCCAAGTAGACCTCAAACTCATGATCCTTCCGCCTTTGCCTCTTCAGCATGTCTTACTAGACTGGTATACACCACCACAAGCAGCTCATGCAGCATTTTTAGTTATGACCTTTATATGCATCTGAAATGATTTGTAGAAATCTCAAGACAACCAGTGAAATGGCTCAGCAGTTAAAGTTGTTTGATGGCAAGCCTAACAATCTGAGTTTAATCCCTGAGACCCAAATGGTGAAAAAAAGAGAACAGGCTCTCATAAATTGTCCTGATCTCCGCATATGTTCCATGGCACTTTGTACCCACACACATACACATGTATGCAGATAATATATAAACATAATAAAAAAATCTTCAAGGCACAACTTCGTGGGATGCAGAGAGGCAGAATCAGAAAGACCAAGTATAATGTCCCAGGCCTGGTAGTTATTAGTTTTGTGACCTGGGCAAGTCATTCCCCTTTTCCTTTCTCATCTGAATACAGGATTAAAAGCTCCACATTCCAAAGACTATTGTAAGGACTCAAAATACGAACATTTATTCAACAAATTTATTGAGAACTACCCTTTAGAAAACAGAAAAGCCAAATAAGAGCAGTCTCAACTCTGAACAAGCTCACAGTTTGGAGACAGAAAAATAAAACAGCTAGTAAGCGCCTTAAAACAGGAAAAAAAAAACTATAAAGTATTTAGTGTTCAAAACTCTGGAATCAGGCAAGGTGGGAGAACACAAGCCTCCATGCAAGATGAGGGGTGAGAAGGAGGAGTTGACCATCTAGGAGGGTTCTTGGACACATAGCCACACCCCCCTCAATCTGCAGCTTACTGCAGGCTAGCCCACTGTAGGGAGGTGTAGACCACCTTCCCATCAGGCTGAGGGGAGCAGAGAAGCAGGGTCTTTCTGACACTGGTTCCCAGGCGGCCGGCAGAGACCAGGTCCTGAAGTGGGATGGGGTCCTCAGCAGCCCAGCATTGAGCAATGTAGTGAGCGTGGAATCGCAGCGGGTCACCTGGGAGAAAAAGACAGATGCATAGCAGTTCCCATCTGGAGGGGCTGGAGCACTGACAACGGATCCTTCTGCTTACTGCACTTTAGGTTCCTTTGTAGTACTGTGTACGGAAGTCAGGGCCTTGTGAAGATTAAGTATTCTAACATTTTCTTTTTTTTTTAAATATTTATTTATTTATTTATTATGTATACAATATTCTGTCTGTGTGTATGTCTGCAGGCCAGAAGAGGGCACCAGACCTTATTACAGATGGTTGTGAGCCACCATGTGGTTGCTGGGAATTGAACTCAGGACCTTTGGAAGAGCAGGCAATGCTCTTAACCACTGAGCCATCTCTCCAGCCCCTAACATTTTCTTTTGATTTATTTATTTAAAGTATATGAGTGTTTGCTTGCCTGCATGCGTGTATGTGTACCATGCGTATGCCTGATACCTGCCTAGGCCAGAAGAGGACATTAGGTCCCACAGAACTGGGGTTAGAAGTGGTTTTGAGCCACCATGCGAGTGCTGGGGACAAGATCTGGGTTCTCTGCAAGAACACCATTGAGCCATCTCTCCAGCCCTCTTTTTCCATTTTTTTCCTGAGATAGCTGTTTCATGTGACCCAGGTTGGCTTTAATGGCCCAAGATGGTTCACAACTGCCAAGACACAGAAGAGAAAGAAAAGAATGGTTACTTCCGTGGTACAAGGTGCACCTGTAAGACTAAGCAATACACAACTATCATGATTAAAAGATATGGTGAGACAGCTTGTAACCTCAAGCACATAGAAGGCTTAGGCCAGGAGACTCTTTGAGCTTAGGAGTTCAAGGCCAACCTGGGTACCATACAGACATTTTTACCAAAATAAAAGATGAAAAAGAAACAAATGAAAGCAAGTCAAGATTGAAAGATAAGTCATAAGTACTGAGATGTAGCAGCAGACCACTTATGGAGAACAGGCAAGGTTTGATCTCTAGTGCAACTGCAAAACATTAACAGGATCAGGCCGGGACTCTAATAGACTAAAGAAGAAAAAATTTTATAATAGAATAAAGCAAAAATCAAAGTCCTATGTCAATCCCAGCACTCGGGAGGCAGAGACAAGTGGAGGTCTTTGAGTTCCAGGTCAGGCTGGTCTACAGAGCGAGTTCCAGTATGATAGCTACTGTGAAACCCTGTATCAGAAAAAAAAAAAAAGAAAAAGAAAAAAGGAAACAAGTAGATTATCAATAGGATTTCCCCAAAAAGAAGTGCCAGACGGTAAACATGGGTTAGGTTTTTTTTTTTGTTTTTTTTTTTTTTTTTTTTTTTTTTTTTTTTTTAGTTTTTCGAGACAGGGTTTCTCTGTAGCTTTGGAGCCTGTCCTGGCACAAGCTCTTGTAGACCAGACTGGCCTTGAACTCACAGAGATCTGCCTGCCTCTGCCTCCCAAGTGCTGGGATTAAAGGCGTGCTGGGATTAAAGGCATGCGCCACCACCGCCCGGCCACGGGTTAGTTTTGTAGGCTCCGCCAGGGCAGCACTGCAGCCACATGCTCTGGAAGCAGAGGCCCTCGGAGGGCTTGGTAACTGAACAGCTGACAGTCTGTCCCTGGAATAGGTGAATCTAAGTTAGCAGGACAGGAACCTGAATGAGACTATACAAGAGGGTAAATCATAGGCAATGAAAATTAAAAACGGAGAGCTGGAGAGATGGCTCAGCAACTAATCTACCACTCTTCCAGAGGACCAGAGTTCAGTTCCTCTCACTCACATCGACCTCCCAGCTGCCTGTAACTCCAGCTCCAGGAGAATCTGATACCATCTTCTGATCTCCCTGTGCACCCACACACATAACACCAAAAAACAAAACCAACAATCTTTAAGAGGGGGGAGGAGGTGAGAATCTAAACCATGAGACTGTGAAGCATTCTAAGGAGACTGTTGCTACGTCCCTGCCTGGCAGATGGGTTCCTGGCAAGAGTTTAGCCAAAAGTGCGAGTCTCTGGCTGTTTAAAGACTCCAATCATCATAGCAGCATTGTTCGTAATAGCCAGAACCTGGAAACAACCTAGATGCCCTTCAATAGAAGAATGGAT
>NW_004949206.1:18199-19336 GCF_000317375.1 Microtus ochrogaster
GAGGCAGGCGGATCTCTGTGAGTTCGAGACCACCCTGGACAGGCTCCAAAACCACAGAGAAACCCTGTCTCAAAATAAATAAATAAATAAAATAAATAAATTTAGAAGCATTACAGTGATTGAGGCTTTGGACACTATTTCATAGGCAACAAGGATTCTCTCAGTGTCCGGTACACTGAGTACTCACTGTTTTAGAAATATTGGCATATTAGAACTAATTGGTCAGTGCCAGACCTGAATGTTTATGCATTTTAATCATCTCGGCACTTCCACGTTTGAGGACAGTCAGGGATCACCCTGTTATAGGAAAGAAAAGAAGAGGACAAATAGTTTAGCTTATGGTTCAATTTAATGCATAAAATTAGAGCTGGATGTGGTGGCACACATTTGTCATCCTAGCTCCCAGGAGGCCAACAGCAAGAAGATTGCTTCCAACTCAAAAAACAAAAAACGAAAAAGCATCATGAAATTAACTGATTTAAACTAGCAATTTTAGGCTGCAGTAGTTTTATCTACAAATAGGAGTCTCACTATGTTTCATATGTTGCATAGGTTGGTTTTTTAATCTCAGGTCAAAGAAATTAGGCTTCAGTTTCCCAAGTAGTTGGGGATACAGGCATACTGAGACCTAGCTAGAATGTCAATGACCACGGCTACTTAAATGCCATGCAGGCATCTGCATATCCATATAAACACATAATCTACCATACACTTACCGTTTTTTTTTTCACTTTTGATTACAGTTTTCACATGCATGATCCTATACTTTTTCTGTTTTCAGACAGGGTCTGGATATCCAGCCCTGGTTGGCCTGACCTCACTATATAGCCTATACAAGTCTTAAACTTGTGGCAATCCTCCTGTCTCGAATTCTAAAGAGCTAAGATTATAGGCATAGTCATCACACCTCATTTTTCTTTTCTTTCTTGAGATGGGTTATCATGCAGCCAAAGCTAGTCTCAAACTAGCTATGCCTTCAGTTATCACTAGAGACATGCACCACCATACCCAACTACAATCCTACACATTAATTCTTTGAAAATTAACACTATGGCTGGGCGGTGGTGGCGCACGCCTTTAATCCCAGCACTCGGGAGGCAGAGGCAGGTGGATCTCTGTGAGTTCGAGACCAGCCTG
>NW_004949206.1:19681-27801 GCF_000317375.1 Microtus ochrogaster
TTGTTGTTGTTGTTGTTGTTGTTGTTGCTTTTCAAGACAGGGTTTCTGAGTAGCTATGGAGCCAATCCTGGAACTCACCCTGTACATCAGGCTGACCTTGAACTCACAAAGATCCACTTGTCTCTGTCTCCCTGGTGCGGGGAATAAAGATGTGTGCCATCACCACCTGGTGCTATTGCCTGGAACTCAGAGATGCACCTGCCTCTGCCTCCCCAGGCCTGGGACCACCTCTCTCAGTTTAATTTTTATGTTTTGCCCTTACTAATAGTGACTTTGCTGCTTTTAATCTTTCAATTCTATGAAGAATTCTGCAGGGCATGCGCTCATATGTTTTGGGCACATTTGTAAGGATTTCTAAGCCAATCTTCTAGATCATAATATTTATCAAGAGTTACTAAATCAAGCCAGCTGCTGTGACACAAGCCTGTAATCCCAGCACTTGGGAAGCAGGGAAAGGAAGACTTTGCATTCCAAGGCTAGCTTGTGCAGCACAGCAAATTCCAAGCTAGTCTTGGAGACCTAATGTGACCCTGACTCAAGCCAAACAACTTATTAAACTACTCTCCAGGAGCTCAGGAAAACTCTCTCATTATCCACTGTCCTTCCCTGAGTCTCCAGGGCATTGAGTCCCCCAGGGTGTAGACAAAAGAGAAAGTGCAGAATAAATAAAGACCAGCAGGAAAGGTACAGCCACCAGAGTCCCAACCTGAACTCACCAGGATAGACCAGGAAGTCACCACCGAACTTCCCAGCTGCGCTGAGGAAGAAGCCTCTCTCCCACAGGTCTCGGTAGATGCTGTAGCGCAGCTCGTGGGCAGGGCGGCCAGCATGGGGCCAGTCTTTGGACTGCACACGCCAGTCCAGAGGCTTAGCCTTTACCGGCCGAGGCCTGGCAGTGGCCAGCTGGATGAGCAGGGCTGACCTGGGCAAGGGGGTCACCCCGTTTGAAGGCCCTGGTTGGGGAGATGAAGAGTCTGGGGGGGATGACGAGTCTGGGGGAAGGTATAGAGAAGAATTACTGAATCCACAAGGCAAGGTGTCCTTATCCTCCCAAAAACCTCAATTAAAATTCCCTAAAGCTTCCTTCCCTCCTGCCCCAAATCTGAACTCCAAACACTACTCTCACCTGCTCCCTCCTGCTCCGCAGAAGCCTGGCCATCATCACTGGTTTCACTCCCTTGGGTAGCTTTGCTCCCACTGGCTTCTTGGCCTTCATCTGCCCCTGAATCCTGCTCCAGCTTCTGCTTCTTGGCCGCCTGGCCATCATCACTGGTTTCACTCCCTTGGGTAGCTTCGCTTCCACTGGCTTCTTGGCCTTCATCCGCCCCTGAATCCTGCTCCAGCTTCTGCTTCTTGGCAGCCTGGCCCTCTACTATCTTCTCTAGGAGCTCCTGACGACGGGTCTCACGGGCCTCGGCTGCCAAAGTGCTTTGCTCCTGGAAACTCTGCTCTTGCTGGCGTTTGAACGATGCTAGGGCCTGAGAAATAAACTTAACTGGAACCCCAAGACATAGCCTGCGGTCCCTTAGGAAGACAGGAATCCTGACCCTGTTTACAACCTCCCAACAGCGTCCTTCCAAAACAGGCCATCCCCAGGCTTTCCCACCACAAGGGCCTTTTCGCTTCTTACCAAGCCATGGTTGCGGGGATCCGGGCGCGGGGCGCTGACGAGCGTCACGGCGCCTATCTCAGCTAGAAGCCGGGCTTCCTCCGGCAACAGCAGAAGCGGGAGGCCCAGGCGCGAGTTCTGGCGGGGCCCGCGGGGCAGGGCGCCCACCGTGCGGCCCCCGACTCCCAGGCGCTCCCGCAACGCCTGCACGGCCTCAGCTCCCCACACCAGTGAGCGGCCATTAGCAACCTCCACCACCAGCATCCTCCTGCAAAGTGGGGGTGTTGGTCACCCAAACAGCCCCGCACACCGGACTGAAGCCTTCTACGTCCCCGTGCAAGCAAGGTCCGCCCCTGAACCCGAGGGGGCGGGACCGGGGTTGCCACCTGCTCCCCAGGCCAAGCCCCACCCGGAAGGACCGCTCGAGACCACGCCCCTCACCCAGGTCCCACTGTTCTGCTCCCCCTCAGTTCCTGGTGACCATCATCTCGGCCAATGCGTGCCACCGCATCACGTCTCCTCCCGCCATAGCGGTGCACCGCCCTTTTCGCAAAGTGGGTGTCTTCTTTCGGGTGTGTCCATCAAGTCCCGAACCTCAACGTAGATTGGCGGTTTGCTCAAGCCACACCCTCTTTTAGAAACTTGGAACCCAGACCCTCCCATGTCGAATTTCCGAGGTTCGCCTTTCCTGCCTATTCACTTAGGCGGACTTTAAAGAACCCAATCCTGTCTTGCGCAAGCGGTTCGATGTTGCAGCATCCTCGGTTCGGCTCAATCCGGAGCCCTGCCCACCCTAAACACAAGAGTGTCAACCTTCCGGTGATCTCGGCTCTACTACCGAACGCATTCGGGAGTGCTCGGCTCTGTCGAATCAGCCACCCCTTCCAAGTCGCACCTCCAGCTGTGACCCGCCCACTCCCTACCCAGTTTCGAAAGCTGTCGCCCACGATTGAACTCTGAACGCAGTGCACGTCTTAACTTCTCTTCACTCTGTCGCACTGTCTTCGGTCAGAGCCCATAAGTCAACTGCTAGCCAACACTCTCAGTAGAGGAGGAGCCGGCACTACGTAGCGCGTCCTCCGTCATCCCGTCACGTTAGCCGAGCTGAAAACCTGAGGCGAACTCTCACGGCCGCAGGGTCTCCAAATGTGGGCCCTTGAGGGTCACCGCCCTTGGCCCTACCCCCGTGCCTACCGAGTCTTGTTGGCCCCGCCCCGTTATAAATGATCTCGCGTAGTGCCTTTTCCGGTCTTCTATGGCTCCGCCTTCCTCCTCCCCCAAATAAGGCTAGATATTTCGAGAAGCTCTTGGCTCCGCTTGTTATTCCACTAAGTCCACTTACCCCTGATTATTTCCAAAGTTCGGACAAAACCTCTGGCCTCACTGGCATTTGACAGTGACCTAAAACGTATTCAACTATCCGAAATTAGTCCAGGCTTTTGGCCCCGCCTACATCCTGCTATTCTTTGACACACACCACCCGTCTGATTCCGACTATTTCCGAAGTAAGCCGAAGTGTGTGGCCCCGCCCACATCGGGCTGCGTTTGTGAGCCCGCCTAACACTAAACAGCGAGTTTTGGAACCGATTATCTCCGAATCACGCCGAAGCGTGTGGGCCCGCCTACATCCGGCCGAGTTTGTGAACGCTTCTAATTCCGAACTCGCCTATCTCCGAAGTAAGCCGAAGTTTGTGGCCCCACCTCCACGCCGTGAGCTTGAATTACCGAGTGTACCCGAAGGAATCCGAAGCTGAGGGTCCTCCTCTTTCCGAACGCCGAGCTCCAGGTCCCGCCTCCTTCTTAAGTCACAACCCGTTTTCATAGGGACTCGAAGCCTTGGCCCCGCCTCTGACCCGAAACCCCGCCCCCCCTCTACTGGCAGCTCTTTGCCCTGGGGCCTCCCAGAAAGAACGGGGCAGGCATCCTTCCGCGCATTGGTGTTCTGGGTTCTTTTCCCACCGTGCTGTATACATATTGCATCCGCTTTCTGGGCCTGGACCGCGCAGCCCAGCGGGCACCCTCGGGAACCGGCGGTGCGGGGGCGTGCTGAGCTGAGGAGGCGTGGCCCGAGCAGGGGCGGTCGAGAAAGAGGGATTTTCTCATCAGCCTCCTGGTCCACGGACGGTTCAGGTGGGCCGAGGTGGGGTTGTATGGAGGCGTCGCTGAAAATCGTAAGGTGGCTGGGTGCGGGGACGGAGACCAGAGCGTGGCCCGGCTGGGTGGCGTAACCGCCTGTGGATCTGCTAGGGCGGAATCGGATCCACGCGGGGCTGGGTTGCCTTCTCTCCGGGGTCTGGATTGGAGAGGAGGCCGGAGCTCTGAAGACAAGTGGATGCTAAATGCTGGATTTCGCCGGGGTGTGCAGGAGTAGGAGTTCTGGGTTTTTGGGTCCCCTGAGACATAGGGGAGCCTGGAGATCCAGACAGGATTCTTAAGGATTCCTGTGTACTCAGAGGAAGGTGGGGGTGATGTGGGTTCCTCGTCTATCAGAGAGGAAGGGTCTTGCAAAGGATTGTTTTCCGGGCCAGAAGGTGTTTAGATGTCTAGGTCTTAAATAGGGGCAGAAATGCTTTTGATTTGCACGTTGGCAGAGGATTGGGGTGAGGGGCTTGATTCCTGGGTCCTGGAAGGAGGAGTGAACTGGAGGCCTGGCTTCTCAAAAGTAGGGGATTCTACTCTCAAAAGAGGAAGGGACTGGAATACTAGTTCTCACTGTGAGCCCTTCCTCCCCCAGACCATGACACCCGAAGAATGGACCTATCTAGTGGTCCTGCTTATCTCCATCCCTATCGGCTTCCTCTTTAAGAAAGCTGGTGAGTCAGGTTCCGTGCCCAGTGGAAAATTAGGGTGAGGGAGCTGAGGTGGGGGATCACCCCTCCCGAAAGTTCTATGCTTACACTTTACCTTTTCCTTTCAGGACCTGGGCTGAAGAAATGGGGGGCAGCAGCTGTGGGCCTGGGGCTCACTTTATTCACCTGTGGCCCCCACTCTTTGCATTCTCTGGTCACCATCTTGGGAACCTGGGCCCTCATTCAGGCCCAGCCTTGGTGAGAGCTAGGTGGTGAGAAAGAAAGGAGGATGCAGAGAAACAGCAACCTGTTTCCTCGTGGGGTCTTTCATTTCTTCTTTTTCAGTCTCTTGCTGCCTGCTGTTTCTCTCATGTTTCTCTGTGTCTTGGCCGTGTTTCTTCCTCCCTCACCTTGTTCTGCACCTTCCTGTCCCTGCAGATTTGCCCCAGTCCTCAGTGTCCACATGATGACAGTCATTTGTAACCCAGTCCTGCGCTCTGGCTGGCTCTCTTCTTCACCACAATGCTTCTGTCTTGACTCCCTCATTCTTTTTTTCTCTGTGGCTGTGCCTCTTCTGTCCCTGCCTGCCATCCACTGGTCGTCACTCTCTCCCCTCTTTTTTTCTGGCTGAATGAGGGAATGGTGGGGTATAAAGCCACACTCAGGAGAAGGAAGCAGGGCCAAGGTCCCTGTACCCAACTCTATAACTTCCCACCTCTGTCGTAGCTCCTGTCATGCCCTGGCTCTTGCCTGGACCTTCTCCTATCTCCTCTTCTTCCGAGCCCTCAGCCTGCTGGGCCTGCCCACTCCCACACCCTTCACCAATGCCATCCAGCTGCTGTTGACACTGAAGGTGAGATTTGGGGAACACTACCCCTTTTTTCTCCCTGGTAGCCAGGGAGCAGCATTCTTGTTATCTTTTCCCAGACTAGACTTTCTCATAGTCAGGAGAGGGCTATGGATTTTTTTTTTCTGGTTTTTCAAGACAGGGTTTCGCTGTAATTTTATTTATTTAGAGCCTGTCCTGGAACTAGCTCTTGTAGACGAGGCTGGCCTCGAACTCACAGAGATTCACCTGCCTCTGCCTCCCGAGTGCTGGAATTAAAGGCGTGCACCACCACTGCCCAGCTGGAATTTTTTTTTTTTTAAATCTTTCACAAATCCTAAGCTTGAAACTTCATATCTCCCTGGGGACAGAGTTGACCTCTCACATACTCTGGAGGAGGTCTTCACCTCTCCACTCATTCCGTGGTCAGGAGATATCACAAGCCACTTGGCTCACCTGGAATGTGCCTGCCCAGCATGCTTTGCCAACATGCTCTTCTTGAATCTATTGCAGACCATCCTCCAAGGAGGAAGTAGCACTGTGGAGAGAAGGTAGCTAGCCCAGGGCACAGCTGGGACTACAGACCTCATTTTGTTATTTTCTTCCCGAGAGTCTCTGTAGCACCCTGTGTTGTCCTCAAAGAGAAGATGACTTTGGACTTTTTTTTCTTGGTTTTATGAGACAGGGTTTCACTGTGTAATCCTTCCTGTCCTGGGAACTCGCTATGTAGACCAGACTGGCCTCAAACTCATAGAGATTCACCTTCCTCTGCCTCCCTGGGTGCTGAGATTAAAGGCGTGCACTGCGACCACCCCATGACTTTGAATTTTTGTTCCTCCTGCCTCCACCTCTTAAGTGCCAGGATTGTAGGTGTACAGCACTGTGCCTGGCTTATATGGTACGAGGGAATCAAACCAAGGGCCTCGTGCGCACTAGGCAAGCCCATGACCAACTGAGCTACATTCTTAGCCCTGGGTTGTATCCTTAATCTCCTCGGAAGAGGGCAAAAAGAGGCCAGCCCTCAGTCCCTAGCACAGACAACGTTGGTGAGCTCTTGTTATGTTCTGGGCTCCAGCAACATAGGCCTGGACAGTCCTGGACAGTCTGAGAACTGGTTTCTCCAGAATCCTTTGTTCTTATGGAAAACTCAACAGTAGTCAGGGATTGGTCAGCTGTGAGTTGGAAGGAGACCCTTTTTGGGTGTGTATGGACCTGCACATGTAGGTATGAACGGGCTGGGGTGCCACAGACTATGTTTGCCATGTCCACTTTCTGAATAACATGCTGTTGAATGGATTTCCTTCTATAGGGTGCTGAGATCCCTTGAGAAGAAAGTTTTTCATTTTACTAATTTGTTTTTGGTTTGCTGGCCAGAAGACAGGATACAGCAAATTTGCCTCTTCAAATTATTAAATTTGTGGGTGCTGAAAGACCTAAAATATAATGCAATGAGATGAGATAGATAAACTTCTTTATCAGAGTTGAGCAAATGGTTCATTGATGTAATCTCAGCATTTTTTTTTAAAGCCTCTAAACTGGGCATGGCATGCCTTTAATCCCAGGACTCTGGAATCAGAGAGGGCTCCGTGGTTCTGAGTACTGTTCTTCCAGAGGACCTACGTTCAGATCCTGGCACCCAGACAGATGGGCTCTCAAACATCAGTAACACCAGTTGCAGGAGATAACGACGCATCTGCACACACAGGCCATACACACAGACACACAAAAATAAAAGTACATATTACAGACAAAAAAGGAAAAAGCTAGTGGGGGGCTACCAACCCATAATCCCAGCACTCAGGTGAAGCTGGAGGAGGAGTTCAAGATCATCCTTAGCTGCGTAGTGAGTTTGAGAACAGTTCTGTTATGTAAGACTCTGTCTGGGCGAAAAACTAGATGAGTATGGAAGTGGTCTGAGAGACTGTGGGCTGTGGGCAGGTGAGTCAGGGTCACCTTGGGAGACGTTGCTTTGAGGATAATTTTAGGGTTTTGAAGCTTTGTTTTGTTTTGTTTTTTTGCAGTGGCTTGGTGAAGAGGAGACAGAGTTGTCAAAAATGAAAAAAACAACAACAACAAAAAAAAACTTTGGGCCTGTAGCTAGGTCAGAGAAAGAATTATATGATGTGGGCCTAGAAGGGGAAAGTGTTTTTTTTTTTTTTTTTTTTTTTGGTTGTTGTTTTGTTTTGTTTTTCAAGACAGGGTTTCTCTGTCCTAGCTATCCTGGAACTAGCTCTTGTAGACCAGGCTGGCCTTGAACACAAAAGAGATTCACCTCACCACCGCCCAACAGAAAAGTGTTTTTTAGAGCCCCTTTCCTACCCCTTGAAACCATCTTTTTTTTTTAATATTTATTTATTTATTATGCATACAATATTCTGTCTGTATGCCTGCAGGCCAGAAGAGGGCGCCAGACCTCTTTACAGATGGTTGTGAGCCACCATGTGGTTGCTGGGAATTGAACTCAGGACCTTTGGAAGAGCAGGCAATGCTCTTAACCACTGAGCCATCTCTCCAGCCCTTGAAACCATCTTTTAAGGGAAGCCCTGCTTCATTCTCTTTCCTCCCTCTCTCTGCTGGGACTCTGTCCACTGAGCCTAGCAGAAAGCAGGAGGACACTGATGTGGCCTTTAAGTTTTGCCTCTTGATAAAATAGGTAGAATATTTTATCTATATCCTCATCCTGACCCCTACCCAGTAGAGTCAGAAAGGAACAAACAAGCTTGGGGTGGAAGAAATACTTTAGGAGTTAAGAGCACTGACTGTTGTTCTAGAGGACCTGAGTTCAATTCTCAGCACCCACATAGCAGCTCACAACTGTGTGTAACTACAGTTCCAGGGGACCAAACACCCATGACAAAAATCGACGAGGCTGGCCTCGAACTCACAGAGATTCACC
>NW_004949206.1:27901-41190 GCF_000317375.1 Microtus ochrogaster
GGATCTCTGTGAGTTCGAGACTAGCCTGGTCTACAAGTGCTAGTTCCAGGACAGGCTCCAAAACCACAGAGAAACCCTGTTTCTAAAAACCAAAAAAAAAGAGAAAGGAATGAGCTTGGCCTAGTAATGCAGGTATATAATCTCAGTTCTCCAGGAGGCAAGTTTGGAGGATCACAAGTTCAAGGGCAACCTAGATAACTCATGACCATGTTTCAAAATGTAAAAGAGGAAGAGGGGATGTGGCTCAATGTTAGAGCACTAGTGTTGCATATGCAAGGCCCCGTGTCAGAGCCTCGGTGCAGTTAGGAAGGCAGGTAGGCAGGCGAACTGTGGGATTGGATGAAGGCAGAAAGAAGAACAGGTAGAAAACGAAGGTCTAGGACCGAGCCTGGGGATGGCCACCAACTAAAGGTTCCTTCCACCACTCTGGATATGTAGTGTGCCATCCAGAGGTGGAATCTCAGTCCTAGGCATAGACTGAAGTAAAATGGCCTGGAGCACTGATCTCATGCCTTCCTCTTTCTTCCCACAGTTGGTGAGTCTGGCCAGTGAAGTTCAGGACCTCCATCTGGCTCAGAAAAAGGAAATAGCTTCTGGCTTCCACAAGGAACCTACTCTGGGCCTCCTGCCCGAGGTCCCCTCTTTGATGGAAACACTCAGCTATAGCTACTGCTATGTGGGAATTATGACAGGTAAGTGGCCTGTTCAGCACTGCTGGGTCATCCTATGCCTCATTCCACCCAGAGTTCTGTTCCTGTTTAATGTCCCCTGCTCTGTCCCAGGCTACCTGTACTCTGTTGACTGCTATCCTGTCCTCAACACATCTGTCTGCTGTGGGAACTAACCTTGGAGGACTGCTTCCTTTTCACCTATTAGGGGCCAATAGGAGATCTAAAGGAGATAGGCCTGTGTAAGCCAGGGGTTTGTAGCTCAGAGTCTTCTGGGGGTGAGGGGTAGGAGGCTGGGGCCACAGTATTAAAGACTGAAACAAGGGCCTTATATATGCTCAAGGACTGAGTTATATCCCCAGCCTTTTAGTTTGGTTTGGTTTTGCTTTAGATAGGATCTCACTTTATAGCCAAGACTATTCTAAATGCTCTATGCAGTAGGGTAGCCTCAAACTCACAGAGAGCTGTCTACCCCTGCCTCCCAAGCTAAATTTTTATCTTGAGATAAGGTGTCTGTGTGTTTCCTAGGTAGGCCTTGAACCTTTGATTGTCCTACCTCAGATTCCTGGGTAGGTGGCATTATAGGTGTTGTGCCGCCTGAGCTGAATGAGGAAGTCATTACGTTGGGTTCATTTGGTGCTAGGGGCTGAACCTAGGGCCCTGTGCATGTTAGGCAGGTAAACTCTACCAACTGATCTGTATCTCCAGACACACTTCATAGATTTTGGCTTTGTTCTTTTGTTTTTGAATTCCTTGTTTGGTTTGGTTTTGGAGAGTTTGTTTGTTTGTTTGTTTGTTTGTTTGTTTTTGAGAGAGAGTTTCTCTACGTAATAGCCCTGACTGTCCTGAAACTCACTCTGTAGACAGGCTGGTCTCAGATTCACAGAGATTGGCCTACCAAGTGCCGGGATTAAAGGCTTGTGCCACCACTGCCTGGCGGATTGTTTCTTCAGTGTGTGTGTGTGTGTGTGTTATGCATGTTGTGTGCATTTGCTCATGCATGCCTTGGTGTACATGTGGTGGTCAGAAGACAAGGCTCTGACATTGGTTCTTACCTGCCATCTTGTAAGATAAGGGATAGAACTCCCGTGATCACTTCTGTGTATGTCTCTTTACCCACTAAGCCATCTTGCTTTGTCTGATTTGATTTAGTTTTAAAAATATATGTGTATGTGTGTGTGCCTGTTGTGTGGAGGCCAGGAGAGGGAGTTGGGTCCCCTGGAACTGACTGAAGTTATAGTTATAAACCTTCTAACATGTAGGCTGGGAACCAAACTTGGGAACCAATACTCTACTGAGTTCTCTCCAGCCCCTTTGTTTCATTTGACACAGGGTCTCCCTATATAGTCCAGGCTGGTCTATTAACTCTGGACCTGGCTCAGCTTCCCAGGATCTGGAATTACAGGCATGCACCCCCATGCCTGCCAGATTCCTTGTTTGTTTTTGTTGTCTGCAATGCTGGAGATTGAACCTAGAGCCTGCTTGTTAAGTGAATGTTCTACCACTAACCTATATTTCCCAGCCCCGCTTTTCTTTTTTTTTTTTTTTTTTTTTTTGTACAGCCTCATGGAGCTGTTATTTATGCATGCATCCTTTTAAAGTGCCCCAGATCACTGGCTTTTATATATCCATAGAGTTGTGAAACCATCACCAGTGCACATTTGTCTGCAGAACAGCCTCATCTCTGAAAAGGAGCCACCTAACCTTTAGTCATCAACACCAAGCCGCTTCCATTCCTGCAAACCATGGGCTTCTGTCTGTAAAGATGTTTCATATAAATGGAATCACAGTCATGGTTTATGGTGAACATACAAGGGCTTCAGCATCCATCCCTTCATTCAGTCTCCATTGAAGCTCCCTGGTCCAAATCCCTTTGTACCTCAGGAACCTCAGCTATCCATCCTTCTGCTTGTCCCCACTCCACCACCCAAGCCAGCTCAGCATCCAGAGGGGGCTTAGGGAAAGTTGTCAGGAACCAGCTCTTCCCTGTCGGGGAACTCTACAGTGGTCTTCTGTCCTCTTTCCCCACAGCCCTAGAATATTTTGTCCTCTCCCCTTAGGCCTTATTCCTCAACTCTCTAGGTCTCTCCCCTTTGCAGTTTTGAGCCTCTCCCTCTCTGTTCACAGACCTCCTCATCTCCTCCTCTTCCTCCCCTCTCCCGTTTCCTTTCTCTTCCATTCTGCTCCTTTCACCCCCCACTTCCCCAGTAGGCACAGATACACACCATCCAACCACCTGCTCCTTGCCACCTTCCACAGGCCCATTCTTCCGCTACCGCACCTACCTGGATTGGCTGGAACAGCCCTTCCCGGAAGCCGTGCCCAGCCTGAGGCCCCTGCTGCGCCGTGCCTGGCCAGCCCCGCTCTTTGGCCTGCTCTTCCTGCTGTCCTCCCATCTCTTCCCACTGGAAGCTGTGCGTGAGGATGCCTTCTACGCCCGCCCGCTGCCCACCCGCCTCTTCTACATGATCCCGGTCTTCTTCGCCTTCCGCATGCGCTTCTACGTGGCCTGGATTGCGGCCGAGTGCGGTTGCATTGCCGCGGGCTTCGGGGCCTACCCCGTGGCTGCCAAAGCCCGGGCCGGGGGTGGCCCCACCCTCCAATGCCCAACCCCCAGCAGGTCAGGCGGCGGGAGGGAGGCTTCCCAAGACCCAGCAGGCCCCACCACCAAGGGTTGGCTCTGCCCCTAGTAGGGAGGAGAGCAGGGTATAGGGCTACCAGCTGTGGTTGACAGCCTATTGCCCCCCTGGTGACTATCACCTGCCTTCCCTGGGCACCAGGGAAACTATGTGTTCCTGGTACCTACAGATTGCCCCTTGTTGCTAGCACTTGTCACCCCTCAGTATGGCTAATTGCCCTCTATTGCTAGGGAAAGAGAAATGGTATCATAGCAACCACATGCCTACCCTGTGTTGCCATGGAAGTGTCACCCCCAAAACAAGGTCCTTCCTGGTTGCTGAAGATACTGTCGTTTGGTAGTAGTGGCTCCACCTTCTGTTCCTAGGGAAACAGTTCCTTAGCAATTGAATTGCCCCTCTGCTGAGGAAGCTATATCTCTAGCAACCATGGTTCCTTCCTTCTTGCTGAGAGCCTTGCTGTTTGTGGCTGTGAATTCTTTCCCTTGAACTGCCTGTCTTGCTGAGAGCCAGCAGCTCACCGTGATATGTTCTCACAGAGCACCTCCCAGTTGCCCTATTTCTAAGGAAGTAACATCTTGGCTGCTCTCCTCCAGCTGAGGAGAGTACCGCTCTCAGCAACCACAGGTCATCTTCTCCCCATTGCTGAAGCTTAACCCTTTATTAGTAAGGCTACCCAACCCCAGCACCGTCATTGATGGGTGAGCCACAAAACTATTAACTACAGAGTTCTTATCACATAGGAAGCATCCCTTCTTGTTGATAGGAAAATGGTATCCCTAGCAACCAGTAGTGAACTGAATCTCTGTTTCTAGAACCCATTGTCATCCTTCCAGCTGGGGAATGGGGTACCAGCCTCTCTGTAAATTATAGCCCACCCCTTACTAGAGGTGTGCCACCCCGGTTGTTGTAAACTGCCATGCTGTTGGACAGTCACACCCCAGGATGTGATTTACTACCACTGCCCTGGTAACTATGAGTAGACCTCCCACTGCTAGAGAGAGGATGTTCTTCAGAGAAGTCAGGCAGAGATTAAATGCTGTTTTAAGTCTACAAGTCCCACTGGCAAAGGATGCCTTCCCTCCCGTGGCTAGAAGCCACTGGAAGTTCACATAGGTCCAGCATCTTTCTCTGTAGCTGAAAGTGTTGGTGTCAGAGACCTGAAGACCTCTGATATTTCTGGAGGTGACACTTCTCGAACAATCACAGGGACCAGGAAAAAGGCCTGTTCTGAAATAATTTTCTGAATAGCCTAGGCCTTGTTGCTAAGGAATGCCTTTTCCCTAGCAACAGAGAACATTGAGAGTCACGAGGCCTAGAATATCTCCCTAGCAACCATGAACCACCTTTTTAGAATGGATACTTCCCTGGCAGCTGCTCTGCCCCAGAGTTCAGAAGGGACCACACTTGGAAACTATTCCCAACATGCTGAGCTTGGTTGCCAGTGGACTTGAAAGCTTAGCAACCATAGCCTTTCAAGGCTTTCTGTGACTTATTAGGCTCCAACTAGTTACGAAGAGCACCCCACTATTAGTGAAATGTGGCCCACCCACCTGACTCCTACGATTACTCTCGAAAGTCATAGCCAGAGAGAGAGGGAGCCGTCGCCTGTCCAGAACCCTTTCTTTAGCATTGGGCTGGGACAGAAGCAGGTGTCAGGAGGGGCCTGGCTGAGCTGCATGTCTGTCCCCATCCTCATCCTCCACCCCCCCAGTCCGGAGAATGCAGCTTCCCTGGAGTATGACTATGAGACCATCCGTAACATCGACTGCTATGGCACAGACTTCTGCGTGCGGGTGCGGGATGGCATGCGGTACTGGAACATGACGGTGCAGTGGTGGCTGGCACAGTACATCTACAAGAGCGCACCTGTCCGCTCCTACGTTCTGAGGTGAGGGAGCGCCACCTGGTATCAGAGATAGTGCAGAACTTCATCTCCCAGTAGATCCTATGGTAGTATGTGGGAGTGGGGGTGGGGCTTCTCTAGCTAAGCCCCAAATCCTGAGGCTCATGGGAGTTGTAGTTTCTTGGGCCTGCTAAGGTAAATCCTCTGGAGGCCCAGAGATTGAACTCAGGTCATCAGGCTATAGGGCTTTTTACCCACCGGGCTATTTTGATAGTCCTTGTTTGTTCTTAGGCAGAGCCTCAAGTAGGCCAGGCTGACCTTAATCTAGATTGGTAGCCAATCATGACCTAGGATCCAGATCTTCCTGTCTCTGTCTTCGTGGTGTAGATGTGCACTATCACGCCTGACTTGTTGCTTGGACTCTTGTTTTGTTCTTGAGATAAGGTCTTACTCTATAGCCATGGTTGTTCTGGACTTGTTATATAAACCAGACTGGTCTCAAACTTCAGCTATCCTCCTGCCTCTGCTTCCTCAGTGTTGGGATTACAGGTTTGTGGCCCCATACCTGGCCAACCTTTTTTTTTTTTAACTGTTTCTTTTCCATTCACCTTCCCATTTTGCTCAATTTTCTGCAGAACAGCTCTTGGCCGCTCAGTGGTGGCTTCAACTTATTCAGTGGCCTGAGCAGTGGGAGCTGCAGACAAGTCCTCAGCCTAACTTTTAAGTTGTTTTCTTTCTTCCTGTTTTTTGTTTGTTTCTTTCCAGTGCAAACACCCAGCCTTTCCAAACTGTCAGATGTGGTCAGTGGACACAGAGATACCATCCCATGACAAGTAGTTAATGAAGGCAGCATATGAGCTAGATTTCCCCAGGCATCATGGGAGCCGTGGCTTAAAGATCCACTCTAAGGAGCTGGAGAGGTGACTTCAGTGATTAAGAATGCTTATTACTTTTAGAGAAGACCCTAGTTCACTTCCCAGCACCCATATCTGGTTTATTGCCACTAGTAACTCCTGAAGATCAAATGCTCTGTGTTGGCCTCCTGGCACTACCCTCAAATGTATAACCCCTAACACACACATGCACATACACATACACAATTAAAATCTTTTTTAAAAAAAATATTCATGAGGACTGGAGAGATGGCTCAGAGGTTAAGAGCACTGTCTGCTCTTCCAGAGGTCCTGAGTTCAATTCCCAGCAATCACATGGTGGCTCACAACCATCTACAGTGAGATCTGGTGCCCTCTTCTGGTCTATAGGCATACATGCAGACAGAACACTGTATACATAATAAATAAATAAATCTTTAAAAAAAAAGATTCACTCTGAGTCAGTTATGATAGCACACACTTATTATAATCTCAGCACTCTGGAGGCTTGGGCAGGAAGTTTGATGTCCTGGGCATCTTAGTGAAATCACATCTTCAAAGGAACCAAAAAAAGATATACTCTGTGTCTGATATGCACAAGGCCCTGGATTCCATCTCTAGCATCACAAAGAAATTAAGAAACAGTCTGCTCTGGCCTTGTAGGGAGAATGCATAGGAGGTGTGGGCGGCAGAGGTAGAACAAAGGTGAATGTGAGCTTCTGGGTATCTAGGTGGGGGTGATGGAGAGCAGTTTCTCAGCAGGCCTGGCTGACTCTGGCTGTGGGAGGAAGAGTTGGGGCTGTTGGTGACCCACAGCACCGCAAAGTCTTTCCAGAAAAGAGAGGAAACTGTTGGGACGTGGGTGAGGAAGAAGACTTGAGTTTCATCTCATTAACTTAAAGACTATCGGGTGTCACTGGAGAGGTAGGTAGATCGTAATGTGATGCTGGCACTTAACAAAAAGGTGTTAGAAGTAGGCACTGAAGCCAAGAGGAAGTACTCATTGTACTGGGTGTGGAGAGGGGTGAAGGCAGGAGGATTGGGAGTTCCAAATCAGCCTAGATAACAAAGTGACACACTGTCTCAAAACAACAAAGCTAAAAAGGGCTGGTGAGGTGGCTCACTCGCCAGGTTCTTCCCTCCACGCCTGGCCATCAGTTTCTTCTCCAAGACCCACATGATGGAAGGAGAGGACTGACTACAGCCAAATTGTCCTCTGAACACCACAACTGCTTCCTGGCACACAAGAGCGTCTACACATAAATAAACGTTACAGGGGTGTGTGCTGGGAATGCAGGCCAGCTGGTGGTGTGTGCAGGTGGTGCTGTGCGTGTGTAATAACAGCATTGGGAAGGTGGAAGCAGAAGGATCAGGAGTATGAGGTAAGCCTAGGCTACAGGATGTTTGAGCGCTACCAGTTATAGGTGATGCTGTTTTGTTTTGTTTTGTTTTGTTTTGGTTTTGGTTTTTCGAGACAGAGTTTCTCTGTAGCTTTGGAGCCTGTCCTGGCACTAGCTCTTGTAGACCAGGCTGGCCTCAAACTCACAGAGATCCGCCTGCCTCTGCCTCCCGAGTGCTGGGATTAAAGGTGCGCGCCACCACCGCCCGGTTTATAGGTGATGCTGTTAAAACTCTGGGGATTAGGTCAAAGCCCAGGGCACCGCAGTATTTTGATTACTTATTCTCAATTAGGGGTAATTGCTACACCCTTGGGGGACATATGGCAATGTCTGAAGACTTTTTTGTTTCCAGGGCATCAGGCATACCAGGCAAGTTCTCCACTGCTGTCTTAGCTAGGGCTTCTATTGCTATGATAATACACCATGACCAGCTTGGGGAAGAAATGGTTTACTTCAGCTTATAGTTGTCCATCACGGAGGGAAGTCAAGGCAGGAACCTGGAAGCTGGAACTGAAGCAATGACTGTGGAGGGGTGCTGCTTACTGGCTTGCTCCTATGGCTTGCTCAGTTCCCACCCACAAGACCACCTATTCATAGTAAGGTCGGCTCTTCCACATCAATCATCAATAAAGAAAATGTTCCCTAGACTTGCAGAGGCTGATTTGATGAGGTTATTTTTCTCAATTGAGATTCCATCTTCTCAGATGACTCTAGCTTGTGTCAAATTGACAAAATTATTAAAGGGGGGGGGAAGGACAACCAACGAACTACACCCCACTTCAGGAGACATTTTTGCTAAGGCTGAGAGATTTCCTTTGGCATCCATGAGTGGAGACATGAGATTCACATCTGGTACCCCCTGCTTCTCAATGTAGTACAGTCAGCATTATTCTGTCACTGCAGAACTTGTCAGGGACAAGTCCCTAACAGGAAAAGAACCCAGGAGCTCATGCTGCTGCCAGAGCTGCTGGGTTCTGCTCAGTTGGAGAATGAAGTAGAAAATGCGTTCTGTGTTCTTTTTTTTTTTTTTAATTTATTTATTATGTACGCAGTGTTCTGCCTGCAGGCCAGAAGAGGGCACCAGATCTCATTAATAATGGTTGAGAAGTTTCCTGTGGGTGATTGAACTAGGGTCCTCTGGAAGAACAGCCAGTGCCCTTAACCACTGAGCCTTTTCTCCAGCCCTCTGTGTCCTTTACAGATGGTCAGAGCCTGAATTTATGGACTGAAAAGTTAGGGAAGTAAGGTTTGGAAAGATACTTACTCTTGCAGAGAATCTGAATTTGGTTTCCTATTACCCACACGACAGCCCAGCCTTCTGTAACGTCAGCTCCAGGGGAGCTCTCTTCTGGACTAAAAGGGGATCAGGCAGGCATGCACATGGTACACAGTCATACACGGAGGCACAAAACATCAGACACATAAATAAAAATAAATTTTAAGAAATAGAGAAGTTGGGTGGTGGCACACACCTTTAATCCCAGTACTCAGGAAGCAGAGCAGGCTGATCTTTGTGAGTTCGAGGCCAGCCTGTTCTACAGAGCAAGTCCCAGGACAGGTACCAAAAGCTACACGGAGAAACCCTATCTCAAAAAACCAAAAAAAAAAAAAAAAAAAAGAAGAAGAAGAAAAGCGAATTAAATCTTTTCGTAAGAGAGTGAACCAGCCAGGCATGGTGGTGCACATCTAATCTCAGCACCTGGAAGACAGGCAAGCAGACCTCTTACGAGTTCAAGGCTGTATAATGAGACAAAAATGAGAGAATCAAACTTTAGGATCCGCCGGGCGGTGGTGGCGCACGCCTTTAATCCCAGCACTCGGGAGGCAGAGGCAGGCGGATCTCTGTGAGTTCGAGACCAGCCTGGTCTACAGAGCTAGTGCCAGGACAGGCTCCAAAGCCACAGAGAAACCCTGTCTCGAAAAACAAAAACAAAACAAAAAAAAATTTAGGATCCACCAAGGAGGAACGGACCATCCCTGAAGGTTTTATATCTTTTACGGTTTATTTATTTTACGATTTTATGACCGTTTTCCATGGGTGTATGTATGTGCGCCACATGCTTGTCTGCTGCCTGGGAAGCTGAGAAAGGGCACTGGGTCCCTGAGACTGGAGCTGTGAACTTGTGAGCCACCGTGTGGATGCCAGGGACAGAACCTGAATGTTTTGCAAGAGCAAGAAGTACTCTTAGCAGCTAAGCCAACTCTCCAGCTCCTCCTACACAGATTTTACCTACAGCGTTTCTGATACAGATGAGAGGATCCTAAGAACTTATAAACATAAGTTCTTTCCAATATTAACCAAGTCTGACTCTGTTTAACTTGAGATCTCTTGAGTTCAAGGCCAGCCTGGTCCACAGAGTGAGTTCCAGGGCGCCAGGGATACACAGAGAAACACTGTCTCAGAATGCTGGTGATGCAGCTCAGTAGTACATTATTGTCTGGTGTCTGCAAGGCCCTGGGTTCAATTCCCAGTGACAAATAAAAACCACAATGGCACCTTGACTTTCAGGATACAGGAAGTGTGAGTAGGCCTGAACTCGGTCTGAGGAAGAAGGACCAAGGTCTAAGTCCTTGGTCTGAGAGAGGAGGACATGAGACAGTGGTTACTGTATTGAAGCCTGGACTTCTGTATCCTGATTCAATCTCTTTCTTCAGGAGCGCCTGGACCATGCTGCTGAGCGCTTACTGGCATGGCCTCCACCCTGGCTACTACCTGAGCTTCATGACCATCCCGCTGTGCCTGGCCGCAGAGGGCTATTTGGAGTCAGCCTTGCGGAGACATCTGAGCCCCAGGGGCCAGCAGGCCTGGGACTGGGTGCACTGGTTCCTGAAGATGCGTGCCTACGACTACATGTGCATGGGCTTTGTGCTCCTCACCATGGGTGACACGCTCCGGTACTGGGCCTCCATCTACTACTGGATCCACTTTCTAGCCCTGGCCTGCCTGGGGCTGGGTCTAGCTTTGGGTGGGGGCAGCCCCAGCAAGAGGAAGACAGCATCCCAGGCCACCACCGGCCAAGCCAGGGAAAAGCTCCGGGAAGAGTGAGCTGTGCTGCTGCCAGCCAGCGCAGTCTTTGCTTGGGAATTCTGTGAACCGGGCTGTATTCTCCTTTACCCAGCAAGAATCCCTTGTTTGGCTAGGAGCCTGGAGAGGATTCCTCCTTCCTAACAAATCCCCTGCCTCTGATTTAAACAAAGCTAGGGGTACCCTTCTCCTAGATGCTCGCCACATCCTGACTTTTCCAAACCTCCCTCTGCTGACATCAGGGTATTACTGTCCACTCTTGTCCCTGTCTCTGCAGCAGTCTTCAGGTATTCAAAATGCCACACTTCCCAAAACGCAAGGGCACAGACCAGTGGTCATGTGGCATCTTGGACAAAGTCCCTGTGGATCCCCAGTATTGGGGCAAGAGCTTCAGGGCCAGGTTCTGTAAAAGGGGAGGAACAGTCTTGGCTTTTATCATCAATCCAGTATTTCAGAGACCATGACCTTACACATCCTGGAGGAGAAACCGAGGTACAAGTAAGCAGCTCCAGGGGAACACGCTCTTACAGTAGCTTCTGTCTGAGCCATTTCTAGGCCCCCACACAACCTGCTACCCAGTGTCATCCTTGGCCTGTGACAGGTCAGAATGTGTAAATCTTTCCCAATAAAATGTTACATGTGCATCTGTTTGTGAGTGTGTCTGTGGGCGACAAAGCACCAAGGTACACTTAGCCCAGCTTGTCAGTGTGGCATACTGACTGCTGTCATCAAGTTCTGCAGGCTCAGCCAGTAAGGACTTCAATTCCCAGCAGACCTTTTAAAGCTGAGATCTGGCTTTATAGGAAGTGTAGCATAGTTACCTTAGGCCACCTAGTGGCCAGGTACATCGCTGCCTCATGCCCCTCCCTTACCTAGGGCGGTCCCCAACCTAGGGGCCTGGAGACACGGAAACAACAGGTGCAAAATACGTCCACAAACATGGAAGAACTTCCCAGGGAAGCCTGGGGCCAGTCCAGGGATTGGTCTAGCTCCGCGAGGGCAAGAACAGGTAGGGGAGAGTCCTGGGAAGTCAGGTCAGAACATCAAGGAAAGAAGCTGGGTTCCTGAACCTGAGCACAAGGGGATTTCATTTCCTGGGTTTCCTGAGACAGAAACTCAGAACCCCTGGAGAAGGACTGTGCACAAACCTAGTTACAGTGTTGGAGGAAAGGGGTTGGGTCACTAGTATCAGGCACGGGAAGGCCCAGGGGTTCCAAGTTTCAGTAAGGGAACAGGAAGTTGAAGATCAGATGCATACTTAGGGTAGTAGGGATCTGGGGGTTCACACCTGAAAACCTTAGGAAGAGTGTCTAGAAGTATGGATGTATGAGCCTGGGGTTTTGAAACAGTATGAGAAAGGCCAGGACCTGGATCTCTGGGTCAGAGGGATAAGAACTAGGGCCTTGAATCCCTGGTGAGGGAGAAATGATGGGATCTATAGCCCTGGGGGAGGAGAAACTTGAGTCTAGACTCCTGCGGGAAGTGGACCTGAGACCTGGGCTCCTCTGCCTGAGGGAAGAGGACTAGGGCTGAGGGCTAAGGCCTGGACCCATGTATGTGAGGGAGGAGACTTGGGCCTGGATTCCTCAATCTGAGGGAGAGAAGGGCTCCTGGGTCTGAGGGAGGGGGCTAGGACCTGAACTCCCGAGTCTGAGGGAGGAGGCTGGGTCTGGGCTCCTGGTCTGAGGGAGGAAGCTGGTGCCTGGACTCCTGGGTCAGAAGGAGGAGGGCTGGGCCTGGACTCCTGGGTCTGAGGGAGGAGGCTGGGGTCTGCACTCCTGGGTCAGAGGGAGGAGGGCTGGGCCTGGACTCCTGGGCTGAGGGAGGAGGGCTAGGGCCTGGACTCCTGGGTCTGAGGGAATGGGGCCTGGGCCTGGACTCCTGGAAGAGGACTAAGTCTGAAGGAGGTGGGCTGAGACCTATACTCCTGAGTCTGAGGGCCCTTGGCTGGGGCCTGGATTCTGGGTCTGAGGGGAAAGGACTATAGCCCAGTCTTCCCTGTCTTCCAATCCTTCTGTTTTCATGGCCAGGCCCATCACTGGCCTCTGTGCTGAATAACCTCCCAAGTGCTGCTACTCTTCGGTACCGTGGCCCTGGTGTGCTCCCTTGGGGGACACTGGATGAGGATGAGGATGGAGGAAGGAGTCCTCAGGCCTTTTCAGAAACTGCCCAAATGGAATCTCACCCTTCCCGGGAACTTCCCTGGCCTATGCAGGCAAGGCGGGAACACAGGTGAACCCCTCTTCTCTGACACCCTGACACCTCTTTCTGTCAAGGAACTCTTTTTGATTTCAATAGTTTATTTTCGTTCTTTCTTTCCTTTTCTTTTTTCGTTTTGTTTTTCGAGACCGTTTTCTCTGTATAATAGTCCTAGCTGTCCTGGACCTCACTCTGTAGACCAGGCTGGCCTCAAACTCACAGAGATCCGCCTGCCTCTGCCTCCTGAGTGCTGGGATTAATGGCATGCACCACCACCACCCGGCAATAGGTTATTTTCCTTATTGCCTTGCCACTAGCCAGGGTAAGGTTTGCCTGGGCTTGGTCTGAACTTTGTGTTAGAGAATCAGGAAGACTTTTGTTGTTTTTCAAGACAGGGTTTCTCTGTGTAGCCTTGACTGTCCTGGAATTTACTCTGTAGACCAGGCTGGCCTCACAGAGATCCACCTGCCTCTGGCTCCTGAGTGCTGGGATTAAAGACATGTGGCACCACTGCAGGCTGAGAATCAGGAAGACTTAATTTTTCATTTTGTTCCTTCCTTCTCCCAACCCTCCTTCCTCCTTCCCTTCTTGTTAGTTTCTCTCTCTCTCTCTCTCTCTCTCTCTCTCTCTCTCTCTCTCTCTC
>NW_004949206.1:43050-50660 GCF_000317375.1 Microtus ochrogaster
CTTCTACAGATTGACATCCAGTTTTGCCAGCACAATTTGTTGAAGATGCTCTCTTTTTTCCATTGTATACTTTTAGCTCCTTTATTGAAAATCAGGTGTTCATAGGTTTGTGGGTTTAAGTCAGGGTCTTCTATTCGATTCCATTGGTCGACTTCTCTGTTTTTATGCCAATACCCTTTGGATTTTTTAAACAGGGTTTCTCTGTGTAACAGCCCTGACTGTTCTGGAACTCACTCTCTTCACCAGGCTGGCCTTGAACTCACAGAGATGGTTTGCCTCTGCCTTCCATGTGCTAGGGGGCTTAAAGGCATGCGCCACCACTGCCTGGCTGTTCTTTCTCTTTTACATTTTGGTGTGTGTGCCTGATAGCATGCCCGATATGGCTTTCTGTGGCGCTCAAAGGACAGCAGGCAGCAACCAATTCTTTTGCTCTACCATGTGGGGCTCAGGGATCAGACACAAGTTTTGAGTTGGTCACAATTGCCTTTACTTGCTGAGCCATCACAGCAGCCATTTTGTTTTGTTTTGTTGAGACGGGATCTCACTCTCTACCCAACCCAGACTGGCCTGAAATCACTTTTTATCCCAAGCTCTCCTTGAGTTTGCACTAGTCTTTCTCCCAATTGAGGGGGCTACAAGCAGGAATGGTGCATCACACCTGACTTCTTTCCTTTCAAAAGCATGTCACTAATCTGACCAGCTTGTCCCTGGACTCTGAATCCTCCTGCCTCCACTCAACCACTGGTGGGATTACAAGTGTGTGCCACCATACATGGCTCTGTTGTTATTTTGTGCCCGGCTTCCTGTACATAAAGTAGATTTGTTTCTTCTTTAATTGCTAAAGAGTATTCCACTATGGATACAGTATACCACATCTCCACCCTTACTGGGTCCAGTTGTTTCTATCTTTGGGCGGTTCCCAGTTTGTAGTTTCCAAGCCCTTCACCTTCTGACTCTGACTCTTCTTTCCTTCCAGGAAGAGGCAGGCTAGAGAGCAGGTGGCCTCTGGCTCTGAATCTAAAGCTGCCCATTGGACCCGACAGCTTTCCAAGACCAAGGGAAAGATGAAAGAAGGCTTTCAAACTATACAGCCCTGGGCATGGACGCTGAAGAAGATTGGGGGTGTGGTCAGCTTTAAAGAAAGAGGGTTGGAGCCTGGGGTCTGAGGAAAGGAAGGCTGAAGTCTGGGGGGGCAGACTCCTAGGCCTTAGAGAAGAAGGCTATGGCCTGCACCCCTTGAGTCTGAGGGAGAGAGCTGGTGCATGGGTTCCAAGGTCTAAGGGGGAGGCAGGGCTTTATTCTAGACTACTGAGTCTGAGGGAGGAGAGCTGGGTCTGAGAAACAGGGCTGGGGCCTGGACCCAGTCTGAACTGTACTGGTGAGGGACTTGAGGCCTCTCTGCTGCCCCCTGCAGGCCAGTTTGGAGCAGGCACTGAGTCCTACTTCTCCCTGCTGCGCTTCCTGCTCTTTCTCAACCTGGTGGCATCTGTGATTGAAGTCTGCATGAAGCTGATCCCCACCTGGTTGGAAGGGACTCCTCCAGGTCCCCCTAGCCCTAACATCTCCTCACCCTGTGGTTCCTATACCCCCCAACCTCAGGGCCTGGTCACCTTCTCCACTCAGCTCTTCAACTTGCTCTCTGGAGCGGTAGGTGCCATGGTCTCTGGTTTCCTCAATGGCCTATGGTCTAGATCAGCCAGCTCCCTGACCCCTGCCTCCACCTAGCCCCATAATGACCCTTTCTCTCCCTCTCCCTTCCCAGGGTTACCTAGAATGGTCTCCTCTGTTCTATGGGTTCTACCCGCCCCGATCGAAGCTGGCCATCACTTACCTGTGCTCCGTCTTTGTCATCGGGCTCATCTACTTGCTGTGCATCCTGCACCGGTTAGTGACACCCACATCCTGACTCTGATAGGAAGGGGAAACTGGAGGTGGTATAGAAGCCCTGCCCACCCCCGGGAGCCGTTTCTTCAGCACTGAAATCTATTTTAAAGCCAGGTGTGGAGGCCCAAGCTAGCAGTCTCATCACTTGAAGGCTGAGGTAGGATGATTATTTTGAGTTCAAGGTCAGTCTGGGCTACAGAGTAAGTTGAAGGGCACTCTGAGCTACACAGAAATGTCCTGTCTGGCTGAGTATGTTGTCCCACCCCTTTAGTTCCAGCACTAGGGAGGCAGACGAAGATGGACCTCTGAGGCCAGTGTGGTCTACAGATTGAGTTCTAGGACATGCAGGGCTACACAGAGAGATCCTGTCTGTTTAGAAAAAGACAGACAGACAGAAGAGAGTACAATTGGGAAGTCCCCACCCCTGCTTACTTAGTGGTATACCCTAAGGTGAGGCATTAAATAAGTATATGAAAGCCTGTTTTGAAGATTTATAATTATAATAATCCCAGTGTTTGGGAAGATAAGGCAGGAAAGTTACCTTGAGCTCCAGGCTCCATCACAAAATCCCCATATCAAGAAATAGAACACTAAGTTGGCAAGATTTTGCCGTGGGTAGGAACACTTTCTGAGAACCTGACTTCCTTTCTCAGGACCTGCCTAGGACAGAGAGGAAGCCAACTCCTCCACAGGTTGCCTTCTGACTACCACACACACTGGGCCATGGTGGTGCACACACACTGGTGATGGTGGTGCACGCCTTTAATCCCAGCACTTAGGAGGCAGAGGCAGGCAGATCTCTGTGAGTTTGAGGCCAGCCTGGTCTACAGCATGAGTTCATAGACAGCCAGAGATACACAGAGAAACCTTGCCTTGAAACAAGCAAACGAAACAAAACAACATACAAAGGCTGAGGAAATAGCTTGGTGGATAAAGTGCTTGCAGCAGAAGCCCAAAGACCTGGGTTAGGATTCCCAAAACCCACAGAAGAGCTGTCAGCAACACACATCTGTAGCCCCCAGCACTGGGGGTGGGGGACAGCAGCAGAAACAGGAGGATCCCAGGGGCTAACTGGCCAGCCAGTCTATCCTCAACAGTGAGTTCCAGGTTTAGTGAGAGACTCCATCTGAAAAACTAAAAGGCAGAGTGATAGTCACCTGGAATACACCTCTGGCCTACAAACACACACACATGCACAAGTGCACCCATGTTTTCATGCATGTGCCACATGCACACACATATTCCCAAGTGCACCCATACACTCATGCAAACACTAAACACATACACACAATCCTTAGTGCACCTATACATTCATGCATATACCACACACACACACACGGACACACACACACACAGCTTCCTGGTTGGTTTGGAAGGTGAGAGAAGCTCTGTGATAGTTTTCTTTAAATATAGGAATCCCTTCTGATTTGCATAAAAAGAATGCTCCACAGGTTTAGGTACAAAGAATGGAATCTCTGAAGATGCAGGGACCGTGCGGGAACACTCCCCAGTTGTTCAGAGGAGGAAAGAGGGACTAGTGAAGGTAGAAATAGTTTCTTTGGCCAGTTCTATTTTTTTTTTTTTTGGTTTTTCGAGACAGGGTTTCTCTGTGGCTTTGGAGCCTGTCCTGGAACTAGCTCTGTAGACCAGGCTGGTCTCGAACTCACAGAGATCCGCCTGCCTCTGCCTCCCAAGTGCTGGGATTAAAGGTGTGCGCCACCATCGCCCGGCTTGGCCAGTTCTATTTTTATCTTCTTTTTGTTCTCATCCTTTCTTCTCTTTTTAAAGTTTCCATTTATTTTACTTATTTTGTATACAGTGTTCTGCCTTCATGTTCTTGCAAGCCAGATAAAGACACCATATCTCATTACAGATGGTTGTGAGCCACCATGTTGTAGCTGGGAATATGAACTCATGACCCCTGCAAGAACAGTTCAGTGCTCTTAACCTTTGAGCCATCTCTCCAGCCCTCATCCCTTTTTCTTATTCAGTCTCTCTGGTCTTTCCCCTCCCCCCACTTGTCTTAATGGGCAGGTTGAGACAGTTACCTTGTTACCCTGCATACCTATCACTATGTAGCCAGGCTGGCCCTTGAACATGCAGAAATCCTCCTGACTCTGCTTCCTTTGTGCTGGGATTAGAAGTACATGCCACCAGGCCAGCTTGCCTCCTCTCTAGAATGTCTGTTTTTGTTGTTGTTCTCTCTTCTCTGACTTATTCTCGAGTCTCTCCCTCTTTCCACTGGAGTCTCTCCTAGGTCTTTCTGTCGCTTTAGGGTTTCTGTTTCCCAGATCAGATCGCTCTGTTAGCCTTTGATCCCAAAGACTTTGCGTATCTCTCTGACTGCAGCAGATGGCACCTGATCACAGGTCTTTGAGTTGTGTCCCATCAGTAGGATGCCCCCGCCGACACTCTTCAACACCCTGTTCTCGTGGTCTCTTCTCTCAGTTCGGTGTCCGGGTTGAAGGAGACTCTGTTGGCCGAGACAGATGTTCTGACCAGCTATAGTCACCGGGTGTTCTCAGCTTGGAATTTTGGCCTCCACGGGGAGGTGCACGTGCGGCTGCGCCAGCGCATCATTTTGTACGAACTGCAGGTGCGCTCGGGGAGGCGGGGCTACAACTGGTTATGAACTGGACAAGACCCGGTTGCGATAGGAGCAGTGCTTTGCTAAGAAACAGGGAGAGACAGAACTAAGAGGAAGCCACACTAGGAATGCGTGGCATGGAGGAGGAGGGGTACTGAGGGAATGGACTCGTTTAGGGAAGACGCGCAGCCCAATACTACTGGTCCAAAGTGAAACAGGGACGTGGCTTAAAAACCAAAGTGGCTTGGAGTCTCAGGGGAGTAGATCCTGGGATTCTAGGTTGCACGGGGTGGGCTTTGGACAGAAGGCAGAGCCTTAAAGGGGCGAGGTTTGGGGATCTTAGGTTAGGCTAAGAAGGGTGGACCTTGGATGCAAGTCTGGGCTGGGGAGGGTCAGTGGCCCAAGAGCTAAGTGGTCCCATGGACATCACTGGAGGGTATGTAGCAAGGAGAGGGCTGTATCCGTTCCTTCTGAAGAACTAGGCCTGGAGGGAACTATCCCTCGCAGCAGTTCCGCTTGGCCTCAGGTGGAGCTGGAGGAAGCCATGGTTAGGCGCCGTGCTGCGGAACAGACGCTGGGCCAGAGAGTCAAGGTGTGGTCGGTGAGGGCTCTGCTCAACCTGCTGATCCTCGCGCTCCTGGGGGCGGCCTTCTATGGCATCTACTTGGCTACACAGTACACCGTGACGCTGCAGGTGCAGAGGGTCTTGAAGGGTCTTGGAGGAGGAGGGTTGGCGGGTCCTAGAAATCACATTTCCAAGGGTGAAGCACTGTGAGAGAGAACTAAGGTCTAGAATTCCTGCGATCTTAGGAGGGTTGGGAAAGGGAGGTCTGGGATTTTCGGGCCCTTTGAGGTAAAAAGAGGCTAAGGACGGACTTTCAGCTTCCTTCTTTCTTTGTTCCACACTCCCTCTCAGGAGACACCAGTGGTTCAAGAAAATCCCCTCCTCAAGCTTCTGGTGGATTATCTTCCATCCATTTCCATCTCCGTGTTCAACTTCGTGCTGCCAATTGTGTTCAAGTTCATCACCTCACTAGAGGGCTACACTCGCAGCCGCCAAATCGCCTGGATCCTGATTCGGTTCTGGACTCATGGGATGGGATGGGAGCTCTGGGAGAAGGGAGAAAGGGACAGGCAGAGAGAGGGTCTCTGGTTCCACAAATAAGACAGAGAAGTCTGGGCCCGTGAGATGGCTCAGAGGATATAAAGGTGCTTGCTGTGCAAGTCTGGCGTCCTGAGTTCATCCCCAGAAAGAATGCAAAGGCAGAAGGAGAGAGCCGAATGCACAAAGTTATCCTCTGATTTCCACACACTCACTATGGCATGCGCGCGCGCGCGTGTGCGTGTGCGTGTGCGTGTGCGTGTGTGTGTGTGTGTGTGTGAAGACAAAGGAGCTCTAGAGATGGCTCTTGGAGAGGACTGGGACTTGGTTCACTGGCAATCATATCAGGGAGCTCACAACTGCTTGGATATCCAGGACCAGGGGATGAGACTCCTTCTGGCCTCTGCAGGCACTAGCATACTTGTCGTGTACACACAAATGTACAGAAATACACATATGAAAAGTGTATGACAGGGAAGTCCCCTGCATGTGAGATCCAGGGTCTTCAAGACTCAAATCCTGACACTGAAATGCAGTTCCTTCCTCCATGGAAGGCAGCAGGGAGAGGATGGAGGGGATCATGGGAGAGCATCAAGAAGGAGGGGACAGCATGGTCTGCACGGCAGCAGTGTGAGTCCCTTTCTCTACCTTCATCTTACAGGACTGTGTTTTTGCGTCTGCTCTCTCTACTGTTCCTCCTGGTTTCTCTGCGGAATCAGATCACATGTGGGGGAAACATGGAGGCAGAAAGATGCAAGGCCTGTGGCTACAATTACGAAGAACTTCCGGTGAGAACGCTGTGGGGGCATATGGGGCATTCTTGGGGTTACAGGTAGGACAGGGATCGTTGGTTTGGGAAGAGAATATAGCATGGCTGCTTATAAACACAGAAGCCCTCACCCATGCACTTTATGAGTGGGGCTTCTGATGCTTGCTAGCAATTTGGAGCATCGGATGCTTGAACCTCCATGTTGGAAGGTCTGGTCTATTGATTTCTTGCTTCTTCAGTGCTGGGAGACTCGGCTGGGCCAGGAGATGTACAAACTTGTGGTCTTCGATCTGCTGGTGGGCTTGTTGGTCATGCTGTTGGTCCAGTTTCCTAGGAAGTAAGTGTCCTGCTCCTCCTTGTAGCTCTGCCCCGTCGAAGAGTTCTCACTTTCTGTCCTACCAATTTTCTTTTAACTGGGGTCTTTACACAAACAAGGTAGTTTGTTACTGAGCTAGATATTCTAGCCCTCTTTATTATTATTTTATCTTATTTATTTATTGGTGTGCATACGTGTTTGTGTGAGCATATGCTGTGTGCTTGTGTGTAGGGGGGTGTCAGATGAGTCTTCCTTTATCATTCTTTGCCTGTTCCTTTGAGGCATGCTCTCTCTCTCTCTCTCTCTCTCTGAGCCTGGGATTCACATTTTCTTAGCTAGGCAAGAAGCCAGCAAGCCCCAGCAATTTTCCTACCTCTGGCCCTCTCAGGTACAAGTATGCCAGGATGTCTGGCTTATTAAGTGAGTTCTGGGATCTTAACTCTGGTTCTCATAATTGTCCAGTAAATGCTTTTAACTGCTGAGCCATCTCTTCTAACACACACAGCAGCACACACACTATATATATTAAAGATTTACTGGTTCTAATTATGTGGGGGGTGGAGTAAAATTGAAAAACATTATGCCCTGGCGATGCTGAAGCGTGCATGGGCAGCCCATATTTGGTGGTTCTGTTGAACTTGTCCTTATTGGGTTTCATGGCCTAAGTTGATGAGGACAATTTGACCAGGTCTCTTCCTCAAGAGGGCACCAGGTCTCATTACAGATGGTTGTGAGCCACCATGTGGTTGCTGGGACTTGAACTCAGCATCTTGGAAGTACTCTTAACCGCTGAACCATTTCTCCAGCCGGGGTGGTAGAGTGTGCACAGGTGCCCATGGAAACAAGAACAAAGTGTTATCCCTTGAAACTGGAGTTACAAGTGGTTGTAAGCCACTTGATACAGATGGTAGGAATTAAACTCTGATCCTCTTAAAAGAGGAGTCTGCCCCTC
>NW_004949206.1:51654-54430 GCF_000317375.1 Microtus ochrogaster
AAAAAAAAAAAAAAAATTACAGTGAAACCCTGTCTCAAAAAACCTTTACAAAATAATGGGCTGGATGATAAGGTTGGGAAGACCCCAAAACATCCAGGCTTATGACTGCCCTACCTTGCCTTTCAGGATATTCTGCGGCCTCTGTCCTGGGGCATTGGGTCGTATGATGGGGACTCTGGAGTTCCAGGTGCCCGATGAGGTGTTGGGGCTCATCTACGCTCAGACCGTGGTCTGGGTGGGAAGCTTTTTCTGCCCTTTACTACCTTTGATCAATACCGCCAAATTCCTGATACTCTTCTGTCTGAAGAAGGTGAGGCTGAGGACGATCCGGGGATCTGAGCCGACAGGTGTTGGGGCTATATACTCCTGGGTAAGGGAAAGGAGCATGTCACGGCCTTTGATGACTGAGCCCCAAGGGAAGGAGAAGTGTGCCCAGAGAAAGGAATCTGAGATGTCTGAGGTGGCTCAGACATCTGGGTCCTGCCTCAAAGGAGGCCAAAACTCCAAGATGGGAAAAGAGGAAACCACAGGACTGACCCTTGGGTCTCAGATCTCCATTTCTCACCTCTTCCCGCAGATGGCGCTCTTCTCCATCTACTCACCGGCCTCACGCACCTTCCGAGCCTCCACAGCAAATTTCTTTTTCCCCCTGGTGCTCCTTGTGGGTCTGGCAATCTCTGCTGTCCCGGTGCTTTACAGTATCTTCTTGTAAGTCTGAGAGGCGCCTTTTCCATTGCGTTCATCACAGGGTCCTCACTCTGGCCCTATTTGATTGAGCTCAGTGTGTCTCTGCCTGCAGGATCCCACCTTCTAAACTGTGTGGCCCATTCCAAGGGAAGTCGTCTATTTGGGTCCAGATCCCCGAGTCCATTGAAAGCCTCCCTCAGACTGCCCAGAACTTTCTCTACTTTCTGGGGACCCAGGCTTTTGCTGTACCCCTTCTGATCCTCTCTTGGTGAGTGGTGCCAGACTTTAGGGTCAGAGTTTGGATATATGTGATTTGGGGGCTGAGCACCTAAGTATTAGAGAGGAGGGCTGCACCTGGATACCTATGTGGAATGGAAGGGAACTGGGGCCTACCTAGATCTGGAGCAGGAGGGATGGGGTCTGGACTCCTGGGCCTCAGAAAAGAAGTCTGGGTTTGGAACCCTGGGTCTAAAGGAGGTCTCTGCAGCCTAGACTCCTGATCTGAAGGAGGAGGGCAGAGGTATGGACTCCTAGGTCTGAGGCAGAAGAGAATGGAGTCTCAGGAGGGTTTTGAGGGTCCTGATCCAGGTTTCTAAGGAGCCATATGATGGAAATAGATATAGATATATAGTTTTTGTTTTCCTGGAGTGACTTTCATTCCTGTTTTCCTAAGCATCCTGATGGCGTATACAGTAGCCCTGGCTAACTCTTACGGACGCCTCATTTCTGAGCTCAAACGCCAGATAGAGACGGTGAGCCAGGGTGGTTCCCTAGGAAGGGCTCCCTGAGAACATGGGAAGAAGGACGTGGGTGAAGAGAAGGTGTGTCTCACTTCCATCCCCCTTTGCCCTCAGGAAGCGAAGAATAAAGTCTTCCTAGCCCAGCGAGCCGTGGCTCTAAGCTCAGCGAATGGAACTCTCTGACCAGTCTGGCAGGAAATGTCATCCCACCTTCAGCCCTTCAGACCGATTGTACACCTCAGTGACTTCCTATAGTACCCTCTCATCTCTAGAATCGAGACCTATGGCCTCCGCCACCAAATACCACACTCAGTTGAACCGTATTAATAAACAATAGCCGAGGTCGCTATACATTGTGAAACCCGGTCCTGAAGCCTTGGACAGAGTTTGGGGAGGGGCCTGGTCAATGGCTGGGTTGTGTCTGCGTGACGGGATAGACAGGCGGGGCATCACCAACCTCATACAGCAGCGTCCGGGGTGGGGCAGCTCAGGTTGTAAACGTTTAGGATTGGCTGTGATGGAGTACTTCTTAGCCAATCACCTCTAAAATAGGTCATGAGTGGGCGTGATAATTGGCCCAGAACCAATGCACAGGCAAGGGTGGGACCATGGGGCGGGAGCTTCCTCGCGCCAATCGGAAGTATTGGAGAGTGGGCCTGATGGTCGGAGGTCGGCTACGGAGCCATGAATATTTTGCCCAAGAAGAGCTGGCACGTCCGGAACAAGGACAATGTCGCCCGCGTGCGGCGCGACGAGGCCCAGGCCCGGGAGGAGGAGAAGGAGCGTGAGCGGAGGGTGTTGCTCGCTCAGCAAGAGGTAAGCCTGGGGCTGGCCCGGAAGCACGGAAGGCCTGCCGGTCACTCGCTGTCAGGAGCGGGTCAGTGTTTGGCGATGTTTCTCTAAAAATCCTTTGCTAGAAACCTTCCTAGATTTCCCCACTGGTGTAGTTGAAGTGGCCAGAGACTAGCTCATAAGAGTGGGGCAGATATTCTGATTACTTTATAGTTCGTCCGCACAAGTTACTGAGCATCCACTGTATATATGTCCCCCACCTACAAAGCGCTAGACTTGAGAAATCCCTCTTAAAACAACTTTGAGTCCTTAAAGGGGTGTGCGGTCGGCACTGAGCGCAACGGCTTCAACGAGGAGGGCAAAGAGCGGACAAGCTGGAGTCCACTCCGTTAGACACATTTTCCATCATTGCTCCCCGAGACAAATACACCCAGAGGCTTTGCTTGTTTGTTTTTCTTTTTCTTTTCTTTTTTTGGTTTTTCGAGACAGGGTTTCTCTGTGGCTTTGGAGCCTGTCCTGGAACTAGCTCTTGTAGACCAGGCTGGTCTCGAACTCAC
>NW_004949206.1:55945-59238 GCF_000317375.1 Microtus ochrogaster
CGCCAAGTGCTGGGATTAAAGGCGTGCGCCATCACTGCCCAGCAAGTTTACTGTTTAAAACACCCATTCTTCACTCCAAATTAGAAACGGTGTCTCTTCTGGCTCCCAGTACCTATACTATCCTATCCTCACCTCCCCCTCTAAAGGTTTTTCCAGCTAGTTTGCTTTTGTAGCCCTGCCTGTCCTGGAACTCGCACAGTAGACCACGCTGGCCTTGAATTTGGAGGCTACAAGGCGTGTGCTTTTAATCCCAGCACTTGGGGGGTGGAGGCAGAGGCAGGCCAGGTGTACAGAGCAAGTTCCAGGACAGGGTCCAAAGCTACAGAGAGAAACCCTGTCTTGAAAAAAAAGCAAAACAAAACAAAACCCACTCAGCCTCTGCCTCCTGAATGCTGGCATTAGAGGCATACACCGTTAGTAGGCCCATGGCTCTTTCTTGTAGCCCCCAGCACTTCTATGTTCTGAAGGTCTTTTTTTCCCCAACCTCTTTAGGAGTGTTCTGAAGGTCTTGCCTATAACTTTCTTCACAGGCCCGAACAGAATTCTTACGGAAGAAAGCCAGGCGCCAGAACTCACTGCCTGAACTGGAAGCGGCAGATGCAGGAGTTCCAAGTTCTGGCCCTGTGGACCTGTTTAAGGAGCTGCTGGAAGAAGGGAAAGGAGTTCCCAGAGGCAATAAAGAGCATGAGGAAGAGAAGCGACAGGAGAAAGTAAGCTGGCTTCCTCTTTTGGTGGAATCCTGGGGTGGGGACTGGGGTCAGGGGGGCTAGCTGTAACAGCTGTTAGGATATGGTGACAGATGAGCACACAGGACATTCTGAATGTGCTGAAAGCACATGATTTGGTTACTGATGCAGTGCACTTAAGCTGGTTTCTGATGTTAACCTTACTATATGAGACTTAAGCTAGATTGAGATGAGACCTCAACTATACAGACCAGGGTGCCCTCCAGCTCACAATCCCCCTGATTTGACCTCCTGAATGCTGGGGTCAAAAGCGTGCACCGCCAGATGGCACTCGTGCTTCTCAAATTGTGGCTCTCCTGCATCTCCCATTCCAACTTTGAAGATGCTTGTATCCCACCGAAACCACTCTGCTTTGCTTTTCTGCAGGTTTTCCCAGATCTCCCATCCTCCTTTCCATCCCTGTCCTCCTTTTACTCTTCCTTCTCCAGATGAGCCAGCCCTTAGCACTTTGCATAGCTAGTCCTGTCCCTGATTTCCCTTGTTGAAAAGCTCGTCGTCTCTCTGAACTCAGGCCCTGGCTGTCCCTACTGCCACATCTAGGGCTCTCAGAGGGACTGAAAAGACTATTGTGTTTTCTTGCCCCCATAGGAGAGGCAAGAGAAAGCACTAGGCATCCTGACGTACTTGGGCCAGAGTGCAGCAGAGGCCCAAACTCAACCTCCTTGGTACCAGCTCCCCCCAGGGAAAGGGGGCTGCCCTCCAGGCCCAAGCCCAGATGAGAAGATCAAGAATCGGTTGGATCCATTGAGGGAGATGCAGAAGCACCTGGGAAAGAAAAGGCACAGCAGCGAAAGCCGTCCTTCTAGAGAAGAGAGGCCTCAGAAACAACGGCCCAGAGAGTAAGAATAGACTTAGTCCACAGTAGAGCAGAGTGAGATTCTGGAGGCCCCAGCACATCAGTGTAGTTATCACAAAAAGCTCAACAGGAAAGGCAGGTTGAAGTGCTTCTTAATATGTGGTCTCCAGACCTCTGTGGAGACAGACTTCATTTAGGATTTTAGGAATAGTATCTCCTCTTATGGCTAAGGGTATGTGTGGATGCAGGATTTCTCAGGCTTTTTGTTTTTTTGATGTGCATGGGTGTCTTGCCATGACTCCAGCACGGGGGGAGAGAGGGAGGAGAACAAAGGCAGGTAGACAGGTAGACAGGGCCAGCCTGGTCTACAAAGTTATAGCCAGAGCTACACGGCACGGAGAAAGCCTGTCTTGAAAAGCCTACTTTAATAGCCGGGCAATGGTGGCACATGCCTTTAATCCCAGCACTCGGGAGGCAGAGGCAGGTGGATCTCTGTGAGTTCGAGACCAGCCTGGTCTACAGAGCTAGTGCCAGGACAGGCTCCAAAGCCACAGAGAAACCCTGTCTCGAAAAACCAAAAAAAAAGAGAAAAACCTACTTTAAAAGATCTTTATGGCCCTTAGTTGTCCCCCCTCCCCCCCCAGATAAGGTCTCACTACATAGCCCTGGCTATCCTAGAACTGACTGTGTTAACCAGGCTGGCTTTGAACTCAGAGATCTGTCTGTCTCTGCTTCCCAAGTGCTGGGATTAAAGCATACCCGCATCACACTCAACTGTCTTATATTGCCACAGCAGAAGGCGGCACACAAGGAAGAGCCCTGTTTGACTTTGATCCTCAGTTTTGTTCTTCTGGTTTTTTGAGACACAGTTTTTGTGTAGTCCTGGCTATCCTGGAACTAGCAACTGCAGAGGGGGTACTCACAGACTAGTCTTTTTATTTCAAAATGGTGCAGGGGCCCCAGGATACTACTAAATGTGCTTTCTTGACCTGGAGGGGCATGTGATCTTACAACCATAGGGGAAGCACATCCCTTGAAGTGAGTCTAAGGACTCACACATGTGACCCAGAACCAGGTGGCTTCTCTCAAACTTTCTGCTCTTGCTCTCTTCTTCCCAGGCCACCTTCCCTACAAGAGCTCCGAGCTGAGCGTCTTCAGCGAGAAGCAGCTGAGAGGGCTCGAACAGAGGCCCTGCTGGCCCGTGTACAAGGCCGAGCATCCCAACAAGGTCAGGTGGAAGTGGAAGAGACAGATGAACGGAGGCGGCGGTACAACTCCCAGTTCAACCCTCAGCTGGCCCGGCGCCCCCGCCAGCAGAACCCCACTCCTGCCCACTAACTCTTGGGGGAACAGGAGAGGCTGCAGCTGCCAGCCGTCATATAAAACTATTTATTCATAAATATTTTCCAAAATGAAAATAGGTTTACCAAAAAATGTCCCTCACTGGGGAGGGGAGGAGGGGGCAACTCTCACCCCCAGGCCCCCAGGGTAGGGCAGAGAGGAAGAGAAAACCTCCCTGCCCTTTCCCTGCTCCTGGGGGGGAGGGTGCCCCATGGCCTTGGGCCTCCCCCAGTCTTCCAGGGCAGGGCCCTCACCTGGGCAGGGGGATCAGCATGCGGGGGGGAGGGGTCAGGTAGAGGGGGCCGGTGTCACTGGAGGTCCCGGTCCTCCAGGTAGCGGTACTCAAAGGTGAAGCCTTCCTTCTTCCGCTGGCCCCACTTCTCGTAGTCAAAGTAGATGTAGGTGCCCTG
>NW_004949206.1:62993-85388 GCF_000317375.1 Microtus ochrogaster
TGGGGGGATTCACAGGCAGTGGCACCAAGAGGCTGGGTCCCCCTGAGTTGTTCCCTGAGCCTGAAGCCACATTCCCAGCCCCCGTTGGGGCTGCCGTACTGGATTCCTTTCTGGGTAAAGAATGGAGGAGACTCAGATTAAGGTCCCTAGAGAATGAGTACAGAAAATGGGCTCCAAAGGGGGCAGTTGAAGGTAAGACAGCTGGGGTGGGCAGGAGCAGAACCAATCTCTAGGGTCCTCTTCCATTCAGCAGAGGTACTGAGTTGGGAATGCAGGATTTAGGATCCCTTAACAGCTTAAAAGAAGGGGGAACACTGGGGCAAGATTCAGAATAAATCTATTTATAAATTGATATGAATATATATATAAAGTAGCCTTGCACAGACACACAAGGTGCACTCCCAATGGGACTGCTAATGTCTGGGGCAAGGTGGCAGATCTTTCAGCATTGTCTGGAAACAGCTGAAGTCATCTGACGTCATGCTAAAGAAATGGAGGATTAGGACATTTGACTTGGAAGAGGGAAAGTAAGCCCCCACACCAATGTCAGACAGGTTGCCTCAGAACAAAGAACAGAAATGCAGAGACAGCAGTCTCAAACCCAGAGTAAAAAAAAAAAAAATCAGTAAAAGAAAGGACAAGGCTGGGAACTAATGTATACACATCCCAGGTGGTAAGCAGGGACAGATACCCTTGCTGAGGTGAAGGCAGAGTGCACTGGACACCATCAAAAAAAGGGCAGAACTTGGAGCCTTGCAGCAAGAATGGCATGAGAGCCAGTGCCCACACCTTGCCACCCCAGAACTCACGAGGTGCTTGGAGCTGGGTTGTGAGGGCCTGAAGTAGGCCCCAGGGCTTGGCTGCTGGCACTGCTGCCCCCACTGCTGCTCAGGGCCACCTCTGCAGGGCTGTCTGCAACAACTGAACTGTAGCCTGGAGAAAAGAAGGGCAAGTGTAAACAGACTGTCAGCCACTGCCCACCTTGCCCTGTCCCCCAAACTGGCCTCCACTTACTGGTGGCACCGTTCTGCTTGCCAGCCCCTCCGCCTGTGCCACTGTTACTATTGCTGCTGCTCCCTCCGCTGCCACCACCACTTCCCCCGCTCGGCTGGGCACTGGGGGGCCGGGGCTGGGCAGTGCTGGGCCCACTGGCATTGGGTGGGGCCACAGCCTGGGCATAGGGGGCAGGAGTACCCGAGTTGTGGCTGGGAGCTGGACTGGCCTTGGGGCCCAGGGCACTTGGAGGTGCTGCTGGGGTAGAGGCCCCATTGTTGCCAGGGGTGGAGCTCAAGGCAGAAGTGGCAGGTGGGGGGCCAGAGGGATAGGTGGGCGGCACAGCTGGGGACTGGGGGTGCTGGTTGCTGTGGACAGGCTTGGAGCCGTTTTTGGCTGGAGACTGCAGGAAAGAAAGAATAGAGGGTCAGGTACTAGACCAGCTTGTCCACTACCCACAAGCCTCTACTGCCTCCCCACATATTCTCTGACCTGCTATCAACTGTCCACACCATCCAAGGCACCTAAGAGAACGTGACTGCCTTCATGTTTAAGACCTATTTATTTTCAGCCCACTCAGCTGTCCCAAGACCTTGCTGGACATTGCCCCCTGTAGCCCACATGATCCACAAGATCCACATGATCTTGTTAAAACAGAGACCATGCCAGGCGGTGGTGGCGCATGCCTTTAATCCTAGCACCTGGAAGGCAGAGACAAATGGATCTCTGTGAGTTTGAGGCCAGGCTTCAAAGCTATACAGAGAAACTGTCTCAAAAGACCAAAAGGAGACCAGTGGAAACACTTAAATACCCTCAATTTGAGATGTGGAGTAGTGGTGCATGCCTTTGATCTTAGCACATAAGACACAGAGACAGGCAGATGAATTTGAGATTAGCCTGGTCTATTAGGCGAGTTCAGGCCAGCCAAGGCCACACTGAGATACTCTCACAAAACAAAAACTAAACAACCCTCTCAAAAAAAAAAAAATCATCTCAATTTGGGATTAGTTGGATCAGCCTAAATGTTTAAGAGTAAGGGAACTGGGATAGCCAGAATACTTCTGAATGTCAGCTAAAGGTCCATTATAGTCAGAGAACTGTAAAATACACTGCTCCAGAGTGTAATGACCAGAAAATCCCTATCTCAGGAAGTTCCAACAACAAGGCTGTCACGCTGAACCTCCTTCTGGACTTCTGAACCTCACTTACCACGTACCAAAGGGAACTGGCCATTCACTTTTTTCCTGGGATCACTGCTGACAGTCAGGGGGCCTGGCAAGGTGGCAGAGCTGGGCCCACTCCCAGGAGTCCCTGCCCCAGTCTCCCTCACTCCAAACTCCATTACCCTTGCTGTTCCCCCCAACCCTGGTGCCCACTGAGGTCCCCCCACCTGGGAATATCGCTTCTATCACTCCAGAGGCTTTGGGATCCTTCTGATCCTACAACATTCGTTTCCTAAGGAGAAGTAGTCTTGCAGGGACTACTTCCTGCAACCAGCACAAGATAAGCAGTCTGACTTTCTTATCACTTTCATAAATGGCCTACAAAGACCGGGCCCTCAATCCTAAAAGGTCCACCTCTCATATTTCCAAGCATCCTGCCACAGCCCCCACTGTGACCTGCTGCTGCCCACAGTACCATCCAGTCTTCCTCTGCGGGCCAGAACATAGGCCACCTCAACCACAGCACCAGTCATCAGCCTGTCTTCAGGGTGACACTGTTTCTTGCATGCTACTGTCCCAAGAGCCCAGCATTGTGGCCAGCACTCCAGCTTCAGGACTTTAAAGGACCACTAAATAAACAAGTGACAAGACATCAGTCAGACTTGGACTCACCTGACTGACTTCACTATCTGTTGAGCGGCCTCTCTTCTTATCATCTTCAGAGTTTTCCTGATATAGGGGAAGTAGAGTCAGAAACTATGTGACCTCCAGGGTGCCAAAACAAAGGGCAATCCTTTAGGGACCCAGGAGGGCCCTTATTGCTCTTAATCTCTCAAAGGCCCATCTGACAGGCCTTGTGACCCACAGCTGTTCCAACATCCAACCTGAAATTCTGGGAAACACCTAAATCTGAGCTTGTTAGTACTGTCTTCTGAGAGCCAGCACCCACTCCCATCCTATGAAGTACCCAGCAACTTGCTTTCTTTATAGACTTCAACCCAGGGTCCCTGTCAGAGAAGAAACACCCAGCTGCTCAGGTCATCCCACCACCACCACCTAAAACCAACATGCATGGCAAACCTGAGTGGGAACCTAGGGTCTATCTTTCGACTTTGTATATTCATTCCACACCAGCAAGGGCCTCAGAGGCAAGAAAAAAATAAAATAAAATAAAAAAATAAAAAAAGCCTATAGACTTTACTTCCTTAGCTGCTCTCTCTAGGAGAAGATTGGGCTTCTGATATCCCCATGCCCACCCTCTTGGGAACCCAAGTTATTAATAACCCCAGACCCTCACCGTAGTGCAGTTAGCTGGGCTGGGTGGGATGGGAGAGCTGGAAGTTGTTGAGGTGGGCGTGCTGCTGGACTGGTTGAAGATCTCATCCTCCATGTGGCTGTGGCTGGGTGGGGAGGTGGCGACCAGCGCCTGTGCTGTGGGGGCAGGGGAGCAGCATGCTTAGCTGGCTCAACCATGCCTCCTGCCCTCACCCTCTGTGCCATGAAGGTCAGCCCAGGGCCTCACGAATGTCCTCGAGGTCCAGGTCGTCATAGAGGAATTCGTTCTCTTCAAAGTCAGGGTCCTGGGATGAGTCGACGTAGTACTCCACGTCATCCTTGATCTTTCGGATGGCGTCAACCAGGATGGAGTCATTGTCCAGCATGCGCAGAATGGTCTCCAGCATGCGTACATGGTAGCGGTGTTTTTCGATGTGCCGCTTCAAGCCCTCAATCCGGTCCTGCTTCTGCTGGCGAGCCCAGGGCCAGGCTCAGGGGCTGCAGAGCACCTGCCTGGCCCTCCTGCCCCCACAGAACCTGTCCTCAGTCCCCCATCCCCAGGGTACCCCAAAAACTCCACTCCAGCCCCTCCTAGCATGGGGCAGTGAGGAGTCTGCCCACCCTCCGTCCCAGTGAGGACCAATCTGAGGTTTATGGCATCTCAGGGTCCCACTTTTCCCTCCTCAAACCCCTTTGGGCTCTGAAGATCCCTTGAAATCTATTGTTGTCTGTGCTAGCCCTACACTTGGCCTCTATCTGGCTCACCTGTCAGCAAGTCTCACCCAGCCCTCCCCCACTGTTCTGACCTCTGCCTGGAATATACATCCCATCTCACTGCAATAGTAATAAGGATAAATAAGAGGAGCTCCTGCTCCTCCTAAGGTTCCAATTCCCTTTACACGACACCTTAGTACCAGTTCCAAATTCCTCCTTTTGTTAATGACACCCACTCTTTCCCTCTCTGATTCTCAAATCTCTCACCAATCATGACATATCTCTCATTTCCCATCCCAACTTCCTTCTCTGGTGACACCATTAAATATACAGCCCTTTGAATTCACACTCTACAATCCTACAGCTGTAGGATCCAGGACCCTAACACATGTCTTTGGTCCAAACCATTGCCACTGGTTTCCCAGGGACACCCCACCTCCAAGGAGAACCTGGGATCTTTGGGGTGCTGTGTACCTTCCCAATCTGGTTGTCCTTCCATGTCTCACTCACTCTGTGGTCCCTGCGGAACCTAAGTCTATCTTCAACTCAAACCAGCCCTAACAAATATCCCATGATTCTGTCTTACCTCCTCCCTATACCACTCAGCTGGCTAGGCTGCCTTATCCATCCTGCTTTCTCCAATCTCTACCCCAGATATATTTTTGGCACCCAGAACTAGATTCCCATAAGCTTCCAGAGGCTTCCTGTACACAGGCCACATCCACCCCTACCCTATGGGTGTGCTTCTCCCCTCACTCACATCCTTGTCGCCCTTCTTCTTGCGTGTCTGTACCGACAGTGACTCCACCTCACTCTCAAACTGGTCCACCTGCATATTTAGGGTGTCAATGGTGTTCTGGGGGGAGAGAAGGGAATAGGGGTTCATCCTCAAGTCCCTGACATATACTTAAGTCTGGGCCCATGTGCTCACTTCTTTCTTTGTCCCAACTCACCGTGAGCCACTGGCCAACCTCTTCCTTCTCCTTCTGAGCAGGGTCCACCTTCTGAGCCAGACCTAGGCCCTCCTTGCTATAAGCTTTGGTTTTGGTCTCTCGTTCCACAACTTTGAACCGTTCCATTTGCTGTGGAGAGTACAGATGGTGGAGAGCTCTCAAAGATGAGATAGGAGCTCTAAGGGCCAGCAATGCTACAAACAGCCTGGGGACCTTATCTCTTAGACTGAGCCCTAATCTTTGTCCTTCCCTTGGTTGTGGAGACATTAATCTTCCCAGGGGTCTGGAGTGGCAGCTCCTAGAAGGCTGCTCTGCCTTCTAGCGTCCCAGGAACCTGATCATACCACCACCCCACAGAGCCCCTGGCTTTGATTTCTTACCGTTTCAATGAGCTTGCGGTTTTCGATAAGCTGCCTTTTGTCCTTGATCTCGTTGGATGCTACCCATGTCTTGATCTGGTCCCTCAGCCGCTGAAGAGAGAAGCAGCAAAATATTAGGCTGTAGGCGCAGGAGCTGGGGCCCTCAGTGACCTCTTCTCCCTGGGACCCAGCAGTCCACTCTCCCCATCCCTCCTCCCACAGGACAAAGAGAGTCCAGCCCCAGCCCCCTCACTTGTAGCTTCTTAATCTCCTTCTTTAGGTCAGCCTCATACTTTTCTTTCTGGTTCGCGTTGGCTGCATTGTGGAGCTGAGGGATGAAGAATTCAGCAGTCAATGTGAGAGTGGCTGCCCAGAACTCGCCATAGCAGTAAAGGTCCAGTCTCTTCCTTGGCTGAGAAATCTAGGACCCCCTCCCCATAGTTGATCTTAGGGATGCTTCCCTGGTCAACACCCTGAGACTTTGAACCTCTTGATGGTTCTCCCCACAGACCCAGATTTTGAGGTTTCTAGGCTATGTACCTTTTGCCAAATATCTTCAAACTGCTCCACGCCTTCGGACACCTTCTTGAGGCAGCGATCAATCTCACCTAGACAGAGAAGAAGACTTAGGATCCTGACAAGGCAGCAAATATCCAAAGACAAGTTCCCGGAAAAGAGGGCCTGCGGTCACATTTATAGCAGGCAGTCTATTACCTTGGAGTTTGCGCTTGTCCGCCATCTTCCCTGCCCTACAGACGAACTCTCTTCATACTCCCTTGGAAACGGACGCTGCTGGGGAAAATTGGGTAGGATTTAATATCTATTCTGTGGCTAGTTTAAACCCAGAAACATGGTGGCAATCATGGAGTAGGTAGGATGGTAGAGGGAAGAAACAGTTACCTGCCCTCTTTCCTACCTGATAACAGAACTCAGGGCCTTGCATGTGCAAGCATTCATTCATCTAACTACATCCCCAGCTACATTTCCTATCTGATAAGGAAGATCTGGCCTGTTCCTACATTCCTTCAATCGCCCAGTACAGAGACGGGCAGATTGGATTCTGGGATACTGCTGAAACAAAGAATGCTGTATCTTATTTGTGGGCCTCTGACTTAGGGAGCAAAACCTTTCTTTAGTACAGAGCATCTGTTCTCTAGATGACACTACAGCACGTGCAGCATACAGGTGGACTGCTCAGATGGAGGTACGAACCCTAACTGAAGACTCTAAACGGGTCGGGACCAGAGGTGACTGGGAGAGGCCACTCCAGGCAAGTCGGGAAATATATGAGGCTGGCAACTCCTGGCACGAATGAGATACTGTGTATGCAGGTGTACACTAAAGGGGAAGAGTGACGGGGGATTTCTCCAGCTGTGAAGACCTGAACCTGCTCATGAAGGACACAGCAGGGTATCAAACAAGAGGATCTCACACTTTCAAGAAATTTATTTCACAGCAGAATCCTGGAGCCCCAAAAGATAATGTCCCTGGCCAGAAGTGTCTGACATTAAAAATGGTTATAGAAACTTGGGAGCAGGAAGTAGCACCTCAAAGAGGGCTGGGAGAAGATAGAAAGCTTATGAAGATAAGACAGTAAAGAAGTACCTTAGCTGTGAGAGAGCAGATCCGCACACATGGAAGAATTCCGGATCAGATAGACTCAGAAACATGAACCCAACAGGGCAGAAACCAAAACGCACAGAGGGACACCTCTTTTTATTCTGAAGGAAGGTGAGCTTAGAGGGGCCAGAGGACAAAGGACTGAAGAGGGGAGGTCTATATGTAGAGAAATCCACACTACAAAACTTGACTCTGAAACAGAGGAACACGGAGAGGGAGGGTCATGTGAAGAGGATTTCTGAACTGCTAGCAGAACCTGCCCCCACCCCACCCTGCCCAGAGTATACTAACAAGCAAGTCTCTGAGAACTAGACTAAACAGGACAGGGGTGCCCCAAAGCAGCTCTCAACCATAAAAGCAGAAACTGTCCTATATTCCCACAACCAAGAATTTCAACCTGGTGGGCAGCCATAACGAGGGATCTTACTACCAAGGAAAATAATACCCAGAGAAATATTCTAAACAAAACATGCAGGTGGGAAATGTTTCAGAGTCAGTTTAATGTACTACAGCCAGTGCAATGGAAAAACAGAGTCTGTCCCTTTCCAAGAAAGGGTCTTAGTAAACACTTCAGGCTGGCTTTGAACCCACATTCTTGCCTTGACCTCCCTAATGCTGAGGTTAGAGAGTGCACTGTTATTCCTGGCTCATTCACTTGTACTAATCACAGATGGCTAGCAACTACTCCAAGGGACATTACGGAGCAGGCTTTAGAAAAAGAGGCCTGAAGAGGATGGGGTTGGCACCTTTTATGAAAGGATTTTAAAAATTAACTCTGTGGAATCCCACGCTGTGGAGAGGTAGGTATGGGTGGCACCTGGGAACTTAAAATCTCTACAGCACAGGATCTATCAAAAACAAAACAAACAAAAACAGCACTCTTATCTAAGGATTGACTGACACACCATAAACCAGGAATCTGAGATAAAGCAACTAGCAAAAGGACTCAGCAAAGAACTCCACTTAGGAGACCAAAGAATTGGTACCTCTCTGGTCCATGGACCTTGCATGGAATCAGCAAGAGGTCTTCAGGATCTTGACCAGGAATGAGTCTTGGCTCTGATATCCACCAGCACAGAAAAGCCTCTTTTTACACCAAGGAAGGAAGGAATGTTAAACAAGAGCCTACAGAAGGGTTCTGGGCAGATACTGCAACCATAAGAGGTGAAGGCAGCCAGGCAGTGGTGGCGCACGTCTTTAATCCCAGCACTCGGATCTCTGTGAGTTCAAGACCAGCCTGGCCTACAAGAGTTAGTTCCAGGACAGGCTCCAAAACCACAGAGAAACCCTGTCTCGAGAAAAACAACAACAAAAAAAAAAAAACCAACAAAAAAAAAGAGGTGAGGTCCTACCCTAATCTCACAGTGAAGTAGTTGGGACTGAAGCACAGGAGAGGAGGTAATACGGCCCTACATTAAGAATACAGTACTGTGGCAGCATAAAAATGACAGAAATACTTACTAAAGGGGCTAGAAACAAGTGCTAAAAAGGGGCAACAAGGGCCAGTGAGTGGGATCAGCATAAACCAAGCCTGACAACCTCAATTCAATCTCCAGGATTCACATGGTAGAAAGAGAAAATTGACTCTCAAAAGGTGTCTTCCATCTTTCACATGTATACATGTGCTAAAACGCATACACACACCAAATAAATAAACACAAGCAAACAAACAAACAAACTGTCGGGCCAGAGTGGGCCTTTTAATCCCAGTCCTTGGGAGAGGCAGGCAGATAGATCTCAAGGCCAGCCTGGTCTACGTAGTGAGTGGCGGGCCGTCTCAGACTACGTAGAGACACAGTCTCAAAAAAAAACAAACAAAAACCAAACAAACAAATTTAAAAAATAATTAAGGGCCAGTAAAATGACTGAGTAGATAAAGGTACTTGCTATGAAGACTGGTGATCTGGATTCAATCCCCAAGTCCCAAATAGTAAAAGCAAAGAACCAACTTCTCAAACTTTTTCTCTGACCCCCCACATTTCTGTCAGACCAAAAACACAACTTTAAAAATATATATAATAAAAAAAAATTTAAGAGCTGGCGATGTCTTGGGTAAAAGCACTTGTTCTTTTAGACAGTCCAGGTTCAGTTCCCAGCACCCACATGACAGCTCACAAGGGTCTGCAACTCCAGTTCTAGGGGAAACATAGCTTCTCAGGGACAGCACATACACAGTGCCCTTATATGTGGGGAGGCAAAATACACGTAGAATGAAAGTAAATTTAAGCAAATAAAGAAAAAGAACAGGTGTAATGCTTCAGTCATCAAGATGGACACAGCTGTGATTAGAGAAGAGTTTCTGCCTGGCAAGAAGCTGTTGTTCCAGAGTAGACAAGGCCCACATACCCAGGAATTTCTACTCTAGAGGCTGGAGTCACTGCTAACCTTCTCTCCACAAAAAACACTCCCCACCAAGAGGGTACCCACACCTCAGAAGCCAGAAAAGAAGTTAGTGCTGGAGTCTGAAACTATAGGTGCCGCCACAGAAGACTGCCCACGACATTTTCCAAGACCCTTCTCTAGGAGGCATCACCACAGGGCCCTTTTGAAGTAGGCAAGCACCTTCACACAAAGCATACATATACACAGATGGTGAGGGACTGCGGACAGCGTGGAAGAAGCTGGACCTCTTGGCCCAGATGGAGGCTCATTGATGGCTCTCTGTCCAAGACTGTGGCACATCCTGAAATCAGGACTCACAACAGGAGTCAACAAAACAACTTCCAGAACTTTTCACCACAGGTTTCAAGATTGGCATACACAGACCTGATGAGGGGCATAACATTAATCCTGAAGGCTGGTGCTGTGGAGTGGCCACACAAGCATCTTGGAGCATAGCACAAGGCATCTTGCAGCTAAAAGGGTTCACACTAAAGCCAGGAGGAGTGGCAAGCAGCATTGGTCCTCCATGGACCCTGGCACCGCCACATGGGAGTTCCGTTAGGTGGATAAAGTAGGTTCTGGTCAGAGGTAATTGTAGCTCCTGGAGAGGCCCGACACCAAAGGTTGAGAAACCACACCTTGAAAAGTCATCCCTAATCTTTAGTTGTAGGCAAAGTGACCACAGTGTTCTCTCCCCCAAGTCCCGGACACGGCATAAGAACCTTCACTGTAGACCCTCAGAAAGATCACAAAAGTAGTAAATCATACTAGCCAGGCAAGAGTATCCTAGCCTCAAAGTACACAGGGAGTGTAGCTATCTCAAATGCAGGAGAGGGGGAAGCTGATACCAAAGAAGGCAGGAACTTCACCTTGCAGGTGACAACACTACCCAACAAAGACAACCCAAGTATAGGGAGAAAGGCCACCCCTTGCACAGCAGGAGACTTAGGCGAGGGACCTTTGCATCCCTACAGGGTAGGTATTTAGCTCTGGTCCGAGGCTTTCCCCCAGTGTATTTCAATCAGGGAAGAGCACACGTACACACAGGTGGGGAAATGAGACTGGAAGTGAAGGGAGAAACAACCCATGTGATGAGGGGAGAAGGTGAAGACAGTGAGGACACATCGAATCCAGAACTGACAGCCACAGAACTGAGATGCAGCTGTTGAGAAGAGGTGCTTCAACTGTCCCCAACAATAGCATACCAATAACTGAGAGCTCGGGAGCTCACATTCCACGGACACAGGCTGAGGAGAGCTAAACAGCTCCCAGCACACACAGCAATACCAGTAGACTTGACACCACCACTAGGAAACCACATCCAGGGAGGCCAACAGCTTGCACCCCCAAAGCTAGAGGCCGCTGATACCCTACCTCAAAGATGGAAAAGACCTGAAGCCAGGAAGTGAGCTAGATGGTGGACAGTCTTGAATCCAAGGTTTGGGGAAGGAGTGTTAAAAAAAACATGCTTCCTTTAAAATAAGGCTGGTGGAATGGGACATCTAGGAGACTTCACTGCTAGAGCTGTGAGGACAAGGTGGAAACTTTGGCTTAGGCTCCAACTCACAACGGGAGCTGCAACCTCGGGTCTTGGGGACTTTTCCTCCACCAGATCCATCTCTTCCAAAGAGGCTTCCCCCTAGCAAGACACCAACAAACTGGAGCTTTCGGGTGCACAGAGGCCACGATCCTAAAGGGAGCACCCGGGGAGGGCATGACTGTAGTTGTGCCCCCCACACCCACAGCTGAAAGCCTCTTCCCGGCCCGCTGCGCGCCCATCGCTCCAAGACCGGCCAGACGCGGAGGAGGGCGGGCACCTCGCACCCGGGGACGGCGCGCTGCCACGCGGGAATCGGGACGCGGGAGGAGAGCGGAGGCTCCCTGCCTGCCCGCCCGAGCTGAAGGCAGGCCTGAGCGCGCGGCCAGGGCAGGGCCGGGGCCCGGCGGGTCGCGACAGGCGGAGGGGTCGCGGAGCGGGAAGGCGGCCGACGACGCTGGGGGAAGAGGGGAAGGGGTCCGGCCCAGTCGAGCCTGACGCTCTCACCGCAGGAGCTGGCGCCGCCGCTGCGGAGCGTATCGCGACAGGCGAGGAGGGGGAGACAGAGGCGAGCGCCCGCCAGCCGCCTTTTTTTTTTTTCCTCTTTCCTCGCGCCCCAAGCCCGGGCGCTATCGCGATAAGAGGGCGCGAAAGCCGGAAGTGGGGTTGGGTTGTTGGTAGAGGAAGTGGGCCCGGGATTGTTCTAGACGACCGAGTAGGGGATTCGGGGCTCAAGGGAAGGCCCGGCGGCGGCTGCCGACGGCTCCACGGAAGCTGAACGGGCCCGGTCCAAGATGGCGGCGACGGAGGAGGCCTCCCCTCCTCTCTTCTCGTCTCTGGCGTCGGCCCGCCCCCGAGCCCCGAATACAGGTCCGTCATTGCTCCTGCAGCACGTCGCTCTGGGCCGTCAGGCGTGTCCCATTGGTTCCGAGGGAGGATGCGGCCGGCCCCCTCGCTCTGATTGGCTGATCTCTGCAGGGCGCGGCGTTCGATTGGCCTCCCGCTCAGCTGGCTTGGATTGGCTCAGGTTTTTCTTCCCGGCTCCTCCTCCTCCTCCCCGCCTCAGAGCACAACACGCCAGCGCGAGGGCCCGAGTGTCAATCAGGAGGCCTGTGTCGTGCTGATTGGATGCGTCCGCCCCCTTCTTCTAAATCAATTGGCTGCGGGGAGGAGTCAGGGCGAGGGGCGGGAAGTCGTCCGTCAAGTTTGAAGGCAGCTGTAATTGGTTGCGACGTATATTCTGCCTCGAACTTATTGGTTCGTCATGGAAGTGGGTAGGGGAAAACGACGGAAGGCATGGAGAGTGGGTGTTAAAGGCCACTTACCTAGTGGGAGACGGACAGGTGACTGGGGTTGGGAGGGGGTATTAAGCCCAAGTTATTTACCAATCAAAAGAGCCGCCAGGCCTAAGGGGCGGAGCTAGACGAGAAGGCCCCTCCTATTTCCAGTTTGGCCAATAGGGTAGCTGTTAACCGAGGGTGCTGCCGACAGGTGTGGTTCTCGAGCATCCTTTCCTATTCCTGCCATCCAGGCTGTTTTCTGATCCTCATTTAAATAGTTTCCCAAGTGCCTATGCTTGGCATATCTCTTTTCAGAATGCTTTCTGGATGGAAGAAGGAAAGGCGGAATCAGAGACAACTAGCACCATGCACAGCAGAAGTGCAGAAAGTGTCTGCGCGGGACTCTCCTGCCTCCAGTTAAGTGAACAAGCCGGCTGCGGGACACTCTCCTCTATCTCCGTTCCTTTGGTGTTGCAAGGAATCTGTTGCTGCAGAAGCTGCAGAAGAAACTGCGCTTTACCATACTTCAGTTACTGTAACGGCTACTTATTGGAACTGTTAGGATTCTTCTCTTAGGGAGCAAACTTCCCTGACCACTCTTGTAGAATGCTTAATGAGCCTCTTTAATTTTGTTCAAATTCTGAATTTTTTTTAAAAATACTTACTTGGGACTCCCTCTCTGGATTTCTCAGTGTCTGACACTTATAGAGCACAATGTAACCTTTGGCTGAATTAGTAGATGATGAGTCCGAGCAATGATTTATGTTGAAAACTTTTTGAGCACCACGTTTTCATGAACTGGGAAGCCAGATCCATCTCTGCCTGCCTAGGTGAAGGAAACTAAAATAAATCAAACTTGAGGAGAATGTGGACACCCCCTCAGAATGGCATGAAGCGAGAGGAAGAAATGGCCTATAAAAAGTGTATTCTGCTGGAGAGATGGCTCGGCAGTTAAGATACCCTTTTCTGCAGAGGACTCGGGATTCTGTTCCCAGCGCCCACATGGTGGCTCACATGCCTGTATAACACCAGTTCCAGGGTATGACTCCATCACCTGACCACTGCTGGTGCACTTATTCTAACACATTCACATAGTTTTTTTTTTAATGCACATTTTTAGGGTCACGTAGACTTAAGAAAGTGAAATCTAGGAACTTGTATTCGTCCAGATTTTTCTAACACCCCCATACCACACTTTCAAGTTTGTTATTCATGTACAGCTTAGTTATTCTGTGTAGGCCCTGAATGTGGAGCTGCTTCTAGCCTTATCAGGAAGCCCTTATGGATTTGTTAAGATGCAGATTATCTAGGTGGTCCCCAATTCTGCTTTTCCTAACAAGCTCCCAGGGCATGCTGATGACCTCAAGAACAGAGTTTTGATTCTCAGGCTTAGTTGCATTTTAGAATCACCTGGGAAGTTGGGAGGAGGGGTGTCCAAATACCCAGGCTCCTGCTAGAAAAATTACATCAACTCCTGGAGATAAGAATGAGCTATCATTTTCCCCCTGAGGTAATTCCAACGTGCAGCTAAGGTAAAAACCACTCACTTCGAAGCATAGTCCTTTAATCAGTACCATCAATAGCACATGGAAATGCACTTTCTCTTTCACAGAAGGGAGATTTGAACCCAGGGCTTCACACAAGAGGAAAGAACCCTACTATTGAACTATTCCCCCAATTGCCTCTCATCTCATTTTTGGCAGGGTTTCATATAGGACAGGCTGGACTAGAACTAGCTTTGTAGCAGAGGATACCTTGAACTCCTGGTCCTCCAGCTTCCACTTCCCAAGTGCTGGAATTACACCATGTCTCAGCTTTTGCCCTTTTTAAAGGATCTTATGTAAGCCTTGAAACTCAGGACTAGACTAGGATGACCTCCAACTCACATAAATCTGGTCTCTGCCTGGGAGCGTTGGGATTGAAGGTGTGTGTATGCCACCACACCCAGCAGGGCCTTGACACAGCTAGGCAAGCACCCTGAGGTGAACGACTGCATTCCTGGCCCTCTAGAGACATTTTATGTGTATGTATGGGTGTGTAGCCTACATGTATGTCTGTGCAAAACAAGTGTGCCTGGTGCCCAGGGAAACCAGAAAAGGATGTCATATCTTCTGGGATTGGAATTATAGGCCACTGTAGGCTGCCATATGGGTACTGGGAGTCAAACTTAGATTCTCTGGAAGAACAGCCAATGTTAACCACTGAGAAATCTCTTCAGCCAACTCCCTTTTCTGAAATTGTGTGTACATATGAATGTATTATGTGTAGGTGCACATGCATGTGTTTATGAAGGCCAAATTAGCCTTCTCAGTAGCTCTTTCTTCTTCTTTTTTGTTAGGATAGGTCACTCATCTGATGACTGGTAGCATGCCCCAATGATCCACCTGCCTCTACCTGCTCAGCATTGGAATGGCAAACACATGCTACCATTCTTGGCCTTTTATATGGGTGCTGAGTACTGGACTCAGGTTCTTAAGCTGGTTGTTTGTTCTCTCTCTCTCTCTCTCTCTCTCTCTCTCTCTCTCAAGACAGGGTTTCTCCGTATAGCTCTGGGTGTCCTGGAACTCGATCTGTAGACCAGTCTGACCTCAGACTCAAGAGATCCACCCCCTGGTTCTTATGCTTTTTTGAAAGGCACTTTACCAAAAGTACTGTCTCCAAACCTCTCCCCAACTTAAATTTCTTCTTTTTTGGACACAGAATTTTTCAAAGTCCAGGTAGCTTTGAACTTCTAACCTACCCGAGTAGCTAGGATTACAGGATGAAATACGCGTTTTTTAGCTCTACCTTAGCAAATCTGAATCGGACTCTAGAACTCTTAGAGAGCCCTCAAGGCATTCTGCAGGATGTTGAATTCTGAGATTCACATCTTCTCCATTCACCAATGGCAATGTCAGATGCAAGTCAGGCAGGGACACAGCAAGGATTCTAAAGAGAGTGCTGGACAAAGTGCTATCCCTAGCAGGCCCACAGGAGATTGGGATCAAGATAGAGTGGGGAGACAGGAAGGCCCAGAGGGAGGAAAAGGGACCAGGAAGCCCAAGACAGACCTGCCAAACAATGAGTAAGAGAAGTCCTGACCTTAGCAGCTGGTCCATGTTCAGACCCTCAGAGTTAAGCTCAAGCTGAGAAAATGGAGGCCAGCTGTGACTCTCCCTTACTTTCTGCAGAACCACAGATTCATAACACACCAAAAATGATCCACCCTGTTCTACTTTTTCCTTTGGCTGAGCATTAGTTCTAGAGTCAGACTGGAGCCGGGCGGTGGTGGCACACGCCTTTAATCCCAGCACTCGGGAGGCAGAGGCAGGCGGATCTCTGTGAGTTCGAGACCAGCGTGGTCTACAGAGCTAGTTCCAGGACAGGCTCCAAAACCACAGAGAAACCCTGTCTCAAAAAACCAAAAAAAAAATAAATAAATAACCAAAAAATAAAAATAAAAATAGAGTCAGACTGGGTAGTGTGTGCTTCCTTTGCGTATCTGGCATTGGTGCCTCCCAGGGCAGGGTGCCCATCTGCCTCAATCTTGCTGAGGACTCAGGCATGGTCCCCTCATCAATCATGGATTAAAATAACTGGCTCCCCCCTAAGCCCAGTCCTAGGTGCTTTCTGCACATACTTCCCAGATCTCTTAGGTGCCTCACAGTACAGATGTGGATCTTGGACCAAGGAGGTTTCTAGCCAGAGGAACAATAATCCTGTGGGCCCTGGAGCTTTGTGGTGGCCATACTATTTGGCCATGATGCTGAGGTTCTCAGGGGGTGGGTGGTGATGTCAGAAATGCACAGGGCTTTTATCTTCTTAGATTCCAGGGTAAGAGCAGAAGACAGCAGGGTCCATGCTACCTGGACTGGAAATGCCACAGCTCTGACTCTTCTGGGCCTTTCACAAATAACCACACCCTCTGGGCAGAGCCTGACAATGTGCATTTAATTGTACTCTTTCTGAAAAAGCACTTCCTTTCCCCATGTAAGTAAAAAAGATGAGTGCGAGGAATTCCTCCACCCATTTGGGGTAGCAGCAGTCTGGGTGCTGGGAGAGGCAGATCAAGGCTTTTCACCCTTTTCCTTGGATGCTGTGGCCTTGAGCCAAGAACAGAGCAGGGCAGGCTGCCTCCACCACAACTTCCTGGCTGGAAGTCCATCACTTCTGAAGTTCCAATCCTTCATGTCCTTCCAGTGGGTGGCCACCTGGGGTGTGGGCCCCCCTCAAGTGGACATGGTGCCGCTTTTCTCACCCTTGACCTTGAGGAACTCAGCCATGCTAGAGAAATACTTCTGGTTGGCCTCTGCCACCTTCTTCTCAGCTGCTTGAGGGTTCACAATCTCCAGACCCTGCAAGGGAGTGGGTGAGAGGTAAGGTGGGGAGGCTCAGGCCTCCCTCCTGTATGAGAACCACTCCAGCAGACACAGAACTGTTTTTTTTGTTTGTTTGTTTGTTTTTTTCGAGACAGGGTTTCTCTGTGGTTTTGGAGGCTGTCCTGGAACTAGCTCTTGTAGACCAGGCTGGTCTCGAACTCACAGAGATCCGCCTGCCTCTGCCTCCTGAGTGCTGGGATTAAAGGCATGTGCTACCACCGCCCGGCAACACAGAACTGTTTACAGTCCCCGGAGTCTCCCTCAGTTTGGCTGATTTTGACCCAGTGTGCCTGGACATCAGGATTGTTAGCTTCCTCAGATGACACCAAACTCCTGTGTAGTTTTGGATGAGGAAACTGAGCCCCAGAGGACATGACCAGCCAGAGTTTCCTGCAAATCCCACACCGTGACAGTGATAATGCTGGCATTGTATTGTCTTGAATGCTTCCAGTCTTCTTGTTGGTCCGTCCCTGGCTCCACCACCTTTCACTCCTGCTTCTCTCTGGCACCCATGGCCTTCTAATACAGCATATACTTGACTCATTCATCTGTCCTCTCCAGCCCATGACCCCCTAAAAGGCAAGGTTTGTCTCTTTTGTCACTCTGCCTGAAGCCTGGAAGATGGCAGGTAGGTGCTCACTTGTGACATTATGTGATACATTTGCCAGCCTCTGTTATGAGTAACCCAAGGCCATTGTGGTTCACATTGTGCAATGATATGGGGCTGGTATGATACTCAAGCCCACCTTAAGGTTACTCTGACTACTGGGGCCATCTCAAAGCAAAGACTAGGAAGCTCAGAGAGTATCTGGATCACATGGATAGAGTCATAGGTCCAGTTCCAAAGTTCGTCTGAGCTTGTCACAGCTGTCACTCCCAACCATTCGCACTTACTGTGTGGCTCTGGATGCCTAAGCTCTTCACGTGTTAAGTCAACAGGGCCTCCACAATAACCCTACTACACGTCTAGTAGGAGAGGGTGTAGTACCTGGAGTGGAGTGAAGGCCACACTGGAGGCAGTCCCTGAGGAGCGGTCACGGATGGTAGACTTCCCGCCATACACCACACTCTGCTTCTGTAAGGTCCGCTGCAGGGAAAAGGGGAGGCTATGATCCAGGCTCACTGACCTCCATGTCCTACTTGCCTCCCACTCCCATGGGCCAGTACATACCTGCAGTGTCTTGGAGATCCTGGCCTTGGTGGCCTCGTTCACCTGTGTCTGCCGCACACGCCCACTGCCTGACTTGCCCAAGTGGCCCAGGCTAAAGCCCAGATCTTCTTGATAGGCATCCTCCTCAATCTGGTGAGATAGGAGTGGCCTACTGTTAAGAAGCTGGCTACATTCAGCCAGTCCTCCAGGGCAGTCCACTGAAACCCAGGGAGCCTCCAATCAGCCAGTCTCATGGGTGCCCGCTGAGCCAGGAGAACTGACTGCACTAAATGACCTTGGAAGAGCCCCGTCTAACTCTGCTTGGGGATAGCTGGGAACCCTGTAAAGAACTAGTTCCTGACCTGGGTAGAGAGTGGCCATTTCTCCCTATGTTCAAATTAAGTTTGCCAAGAATTGGGATGGGTTACTTAGGTGAGATGGCAACTAAGTGGATTCTCAGGACCACCTGGATGATGGTCAGATATAGGTGCAGCATGGGGGATCGGGTGGGAGGGCTGCCCTCAGAGCTACAAAGATCACCCTCCATGGGGTAGGTGGTTTGAGAGGGGAGGCTAGGTACAAGGGAGGAGGCTGGGATAGCCCCAGATCTGCTCTGGGATTACAGGGTGGAGAGGAGGGATGGCGGCAGCAGGATGTGCAGAGAGAACCCTCAAGTTCCCACTGCTATTGTGGAGCAAGCCTGACCTCTCCAAAGCTCATGCGGTTGGCCTGTTTCCGGATCTCTGTCAGCCCTAGCCGCTCCTTCATCTTGCGGTACCTAGGAAAGGTAGGTGTCAACAGAATATAGGGAGTTGACTGAGAAGGTGCCAGCCTCCTCCCCGCCTCCTTTCTCAGCTTCTAGCCCCACCAGAGCTCCTTACCTTCGGCCCCCTCGCTTCTTCCGCTGCCCATCAAGGGGTGCAGGCAGAGGCTTCACCTGCTTCACAGGTGGTGGCTCCTGCCACTTGTCAAATTTGCGCTCAATCTCATCCTTTAGTTCGTAGCCCACCTGGGCAGGGAGTTGGAGAGAAGCTGTAGCCAGCTGTGTGGACTGTTCCCTCTTGTCTTCATCACCAACCCATCTACTGTGTATCTGCCCACCTGACTGTACAGTCCCCAAGACAGGTTTGTCCTCCTTGGGCCAGGACTGGTGTCCTGTGGGTTCCCTGGTTTAACCCTTCTACCCTCTGGGTAACTGCTTCCACCTGAGTCCTTTGAACACAGATCCTTGTTTTCCCAGTCAGCAGACAGTATGTCATCGACTGTGTCACCTCACACCACAGATACTCTGAGGTGGCTTGCTTCTGTGCCTCCACAGCAGCCAGAGGCCCTTCTCCCTGCTGGGGTTCACAGAACTCTAGCCTCCGGTTCTTTGTATTCACTATTCCCTCTGCTTAGAACACTCAAGTGGTGAGCACAAGCATCCACACATCTGACTCTAACTTCACTCAGGTCCCTATTAAAACCTCCTCAGAGTTCTTCCTCACATCCTAGCAGAGTCAGAACCCAGGCTTCCTCATCCTATAATGCCCCTTACTGTCCCTGGTATTCACACAGCACTACTGAACCCATTACAGATTTGTCAGGTCTACTGCCTAGGTGTTTTGGTCCCAGCTAGAACATAAATGCTGTGTGACACCAACCTCCAATCCTAGTTACCAGGAAAGTTGGGGCAGAAGGACCAAAATTCTTCAAGGCTTTCCTGGACTAAAGAAAAGATCTCAAAAAAAAAAAAAAAAAAAAAGTGTGCGGGGAGGGGGGTCACTGAGGATGTAGCTAAGTGATAGAGCACTTGTTTAGAGCGTATAAAGTTCTAGGTTCCATCCCAGTACCCCCCCACCCAGTCACACACACACACATTTTAAAAAAAAAAAAAAGCCATGGAGGCAGACATCTGACATCTGTGTAATTCCGTGTTGTACTTCCTTGTCTAGACAGTGGCAAAAGGCAGAGAGAGACACTGAACCCTGACTTAGGATATGATGGCCTTTCTAGCAGAGTGACACACAGCAGAGACTCAGTTCTTCCTAAGCCACCCAGGAAAACAGAAGGTACCATTAGAGTCATATCCCTACGAGCAGAGGACAGGTTCTAGTGTGGTGGGCAAAACACTGGCCCCTCCAACACAGAGCTCTGTCTTGGTGCCATGTGTCTGGTCTCTAGAATCTGTGACTAGAGTTCACATGGCAAAGGAGCTTTGCAGATGTGACTTGGCTAAGGACTGAGATGTGACAATACCTCGCACTGTCACAAGGGGTCCCAAACTAGCAGAGTCAAAAAGGCTGGAGACTGTGTGTGTACATCTGAGTCCAGAGATTGGTATCACATGGCTTCTATACTCACCCCTCACCTGATTTCTCTCACTAAACCTGGAGCTTGCTGGTTTGATTGACAGACCCACAAGCCCCAGATACCCTCCCGACTCCACCTCCCCAGCACTGGCATTTACAGGCATGTACTACTATAGTGGCATTTCAATTGTATTTTAATAAAAAGACTGCCTGAAGATCTGAAAGTAAAACAGTCCCACTGGTCAGCCTTACAGACCAGGTTATGGTGACACACACCTTTAATCCCAGTAGCCACAACAACATGCACCTTTAATCTCAGTAGTCACACTAGTTGCCACAGAAATCGGGTAGTGCATGGCTTTAATCATGGTGGTACACACCTTTAATCCAGCCCTAGAGAGGATTATAAAGTGGGAGGAAACAGCTCTCAATACACATTCTGAGATTCTGGGAGGCAGGATTGCCACTTCAGACTGAGGTCAAGGTAGGAGCCAGTAACTGGCTATTTGCTTTTAGGATCTTCAGGTTGAACCCCAATTTCTCTGAGTTTTTAATCATTCTACTGTGCCTGATTTCTTCCCCCTATATTTTTGGGAACTGAAGTCAAGTCCGCATAATTGCATGCAAGAACTTAGTTTACTGAGTCACATCTCCAGCCCTGTGCTTTTTTTTCAAAGACAGGATCTCACTATGTAGGCTCATATGGCCTGAAACTCATTACATAGTGCAGGCTGCCTCAAACTAGTGATTTTCCTGCCTCTTCCTCTCAAGTACTGGGGCTAAAGATAGAAGCTACCAGACCTGGCAAACATGTATACTAAGCCACTCCATCTACGGTGATTTGGTACAGCTGCCCTATGCATCTGATGCGCAGAGGTGAGAAGGTGATGACCTCAGCGGGGGTTGCAGAAACATACATCTGTCTGCTAATCCAGAGAGCTCTCTAAAATAGCCTCTTCTCATGAAAAGACCCCAAGCCCAGGGACAGATGCCTGTCCTCTCCTCACCTTCCCCTCTGTGCTCTCATGGAAACTGTCCACACGGGCTGCCAGAGTACATTTGGCAGCCACCAGCCGGGCTGCCTTCCGTCGGAGATCCTGGAGCAATGGAAAGGGGGAGAGGAAACTGAACCTCTAGAGGTAAATAAGCTACCACAATAGTCACTTCTCATCTAGGGCAGCTGTACCCCATGTTCTAGGAGGCAGGCCTCACACTGAACTAACAGCCTCTTGAGGGCTGTACTCCAGCTACCCAACTGCAGGGTTCCCAGTTTCCAGACATCCTACCATCCTCATTACCAAGTGGTGACCCCAGAATTGTGTTCTCGCTATTCCAACCCATATTGTCCTATCCTCCAGGCTCCTGAGTGCTATTTCAGTGAAACCAGATAAGGCATGGGGGCTGGGAGCAGGGCACAAGGTAAAGGACTCACTGGGGGCAGAGACTGCACGATGTCACTGTGGTAGATGTAGCCGGTGTGGGGCAGCACTGAGGTAGAGGAAAAACCAGATAATGTCTTGCGCTGGGCCCCCAACAGCATAATGTTGCAAGCAGGCATCTTGGAGAGGTTGGTCAGGCCTCCGGCCACACCTGCAAAAGGTGAGGTCAGAAGAACAAAAGGTTCACATCTGAAGGCTCATGTGTTACCTTGGTGATTTGAATAAGAATGTCCCCCATAGGCTCATATATTTGAATGCTTAGTCACCAGGAAGCGAAACTCTGATAATTAAAAGGGTTAGGAGCTGTGGCTTTGTTGGAAGAAGTACGTCACTGGGGGTGGGCTTTGTGGTTTCAAAAGCCCATGCCAGATCCAATCTCTCTCCTCTCCTCTCCTCTCCGCTCCTCTCTCTCTCTCTCTCTCTGCAGGTGAAGACGCAGCTCTCAGCTACTACTCTACCACCACACCTGCCTGCTGCCATGCTCCCTGCTACCAAGCCATCAAGCCATGATGACAACAACAGCTCAAGCCTCTAGCATGTAAGCAAGCCCAAGTTAAATGTGTTCTTTTACAAGAGTTGCTTTGACCATGGTGTCTCTTCACAGCAACAGAACAGTGACTAAGATATCTTCATTTGTTTGCTCGTTTGAGACAGTATTTTACTCTGTAGCCCAGGCTGGCCTCAAACTCAAAGCAATCCTTGTGCCTCACCCTTGCAAATACTGGGATTACTGGTCTAAGTCACTGCATCTGGAAGGGTATGGGGTCATTTGTGCGTGTATGTGTGAGGGAGTTATTTTATGTGAATGTGTAGGGACTGTGCATGGAGATCAGAGGACACTTATGGGACTCAGTTTTCTCTACTTTTGTGTGGGTTTAAGG
>NW_004949206.1:85488-88981 GCF_000317375.1 Microtus ochrogaster
AATTTTTTTAAAATATTTATTTATTTATTATGTATACAATATTCTGTCTGTGTGTATGCCTACAGGCCAGAAGAGGGCACCAGACCTCATTACAGATGATTGTGAGCCATGTGTGGTTGCTGGGAATTGAACTCAGGACCTTTGGAAGAACAGGCAATGCTCTTAACCTCTGAGCCATCTCTCCAGCCCAGGACATAGAATCTTTAAGGAGATGGTTAAGATAAAATGAGACCAGATGGATCCTGGTGCTATCTGCCTGGCATTCTTGTGAGAAAGGGAGATAAAGATATAGATACGGCAGCATGGTTGCATGAAGACACAGAAGACATGCCTGAGCCAAGCAGAGGCCTAGGGAGAAACCAACCCCAACAGCACCTTGGTCTCAGATCTGTCCACTCTGAAACAGCAGCCTTGGGAGCATAAGCATCTTGGCCCGTAGGACTCAAGAGCAAAGCTAAGTGAGCAAAGATGGTTGCTTTGCCACATTCCCTTTTGCGAGCATCCCCCTGCAAGGAAGGGAAGGACTCTGGCTCCAGGAGCTTTTGGGAGGAGAAACTTAGCACATGGTAGAATTTGCTGCCACATCCAGTAGGAAAGCCTGAGGGTCAGGGAGCTGAGTTTCCTACTCTGTAGCCACCCCCGGGTCCAAAATGGACCTGTTGGCAGGAGGAGGCTGATCCATCATCATCTGTGCAACCTGCTTGAGCCAGTTGTTGTTAGAAGGGGTCACTGAGCTTCTACTATGTGCTGTGCCAAGCTGGCTGACCTCAGTCTCCAGATGACAACATAATAGAGCTCCTAACGTCAAGCCCCACTGTCTCAAGACAACCTAATCTAACAGCACTCCCAGACCATGGGACCCAGCTGGGAACTCACCCATGATCTTGGCAGCTGTGGATGCTCCAATGATGATGGATAAGTTGGGTGCAATGAAGGACATTCGGGACTCCACATATTCATAGATGCGGTGCTTGGAGGCATTCAGCTCCAGCGCCATGTCACAGGCCTCCTCTAGACGTTCTAGCTCCTCATCAGACAGCTGCTGCCTGAATTGGGGAGCAGGTAAGGGTTGGGGACAGCCCCCAGTTCTGCTGGGTCCATGTTTAACGGGTGATAAGAACCATCCACCCTCTCGGCTTTGTATGCACGTGTGTCTTGTGTAGCTCTGGGGCTATTACAAGTTCTGTCAGTCTAGGGGCCATGGCTCTCAGCCAGCACCACCCTGACCATGACCCTTTCTGGTCTCTGCTGCTAGTTGGCTTATGGTAGGCTTGCAGGGCCTTACCATGTGGTACACGTACCCCTGTGTGGTGGAGGCGGTGACACTGACAACCATGATGGTGGCATTGGTCAGGATCTGCTGGAGGTTCTCATTGTTCTTGCATTTGTCCAGGCTGTTGCCCAGCTCCTGGGGTGGGAAGGGGAGAAAGAAAGAAAGAAAGCGTAGTAACACCCAGAAGATACTAGAAGTTCATTTGCGCCAACACTAGCACAGGTCTCCCCTTGAGGAACCTGGAAAAGCGAAGGTCCATATACTGGAGACCTCTCTTGCCTTTTAGTCTTACAACTTTGCTGCTTCAAGCATCAGTGCTGCCTGCTCTGCTCTGCTGACCCAGAAGTGAACCTGAGCAAGCGGCCTCCAAGGAAGACATGCTGCACTAAAGAAGCCTGCAGGAGCTCACGACTAGAGACAGACCATCCTCATCTCTTGGACAGAGGCAGGACCCCTGCTCTTTCACCTCCACCTGCTCCCATCATGTCTCCCAGAGGAGTGAAAACCTTCCGTGTCTGATGTGCTCTGACCTTTCTGACCTGTCCAAGCTCCCCTACCTGTCTCTTTTCACTTCCTCCTTGTTTGTTCCCACTCGGGATCTTAACTCTTATCTAGCTGCAGCCCCTGAGTATGTCAGCCTTCAGATACCAGTTCAAAGGACACCCGCTCTAATGGCAGCCAGAGGCAAGGGCCAGGTCAATGGGGATCCTCCCACAAGACCAAGGGGAGGAGAGAAGCGAGAGATGTGTGTGAGACATTCTTTCTAGTATCTGTCCCTCCCCCACAGAGCCCTATTCATGCCTCCATCATCTCTATACCCAGAGGCTCCATGGTCGTCTAGTGGACCCAGACTCCTCCCCACTCACCTTGACTGTGCGGATGTAATCCAGAGCGTTGGGGACCAAGGATTCTAGCTCAGGGAATCTCTTCGAGTACTTATCCCGGATGAACTTATGGATAATGTCTAAAGTGGACAGGGAGGGCAGGTGTCCACTGAGCGGGGAGGCAGACTCAGCTGCCTATCCCCAACACCCACCTTCACCTCTCAACCCCAAATCACGGGTTGGTGTATGGATGTCAGCATGAAGTCTACATTTCCTAGCTGTCCCCAGTGCTATGTGTAGGTGGAAGTTTGCTCTAATGTCTACAAGATGTGAACTGAATTGGCATTTTCAACTTCCAGATCATGGCATTAAGGAACCAACCATGCCCTGTCTTCCCTCCCCATTTGTTGGTAGGGATATGGAAGTGAGGCAATCACCCAAAAGAATATGGCAGAGTTTGGCTGCTGAAGGGGGTCAAAGGGTGACTCTAGACCTGCGTTGTTTACTCAGACATTTAGGAAGGAGAATACACTTTCTCTTTATGTAAATAAGTCTGTACAGAAGGTGAACCTAGTCAGGGCAGTAGTCCAAGAAAAATAAACAGAAGAGGTCCAGGCTCGTGCCTGTTCTTCCCTTTGGGTCACAGAGAAAGAGTGAAGGGCACAAAGCAGAGCTGTCCCATGGCTCTTCCCATCACTCACTCAGCTCGTTTTCTATCTCCACAGTCAGGTTGTTGGCATCCACAATGACTCGGTACTCAGGGGCTGCCTCCACTGGTCCCATCACTATGAAGACGAAGGAATGTGGGTGAGGGAGGGGTACCCACCACCCACCCCTTTTAAGTCACAAAGCTATGAAGCTGAAGCTGGATGGGATCAGGGAGGAGGGGCTGAAGTATGCACCAGGGGCTTGGAAACCTCCCTAGGATCCTTATTCCTGCCTCTCATCTCTCTAGGCTACTCTAGTCTTGAGCTCATCTTGCTCCAAAACTAACCCCTTTCCCCCCGTGGCTCTCCAAAGCTCCGAGGCTAATGAGCAAGATTCTCTGACTGGTACTCAAGAGATAGAGGCCCCACAAGGAAAAATATTAGGTCCACTTTCCCCACACCTGCAACCTTGGTACACACAGCACAGGAGTCACTCCAGAGGGATCCATTGCCTCATCAGCTCCATATATATTGAGACAGGGTTTCTCTGTACAGCAACCCTAACTATTCTGGAATTAGCTCTTGTAGACCAGGCTGGCCTTGAAGTCACAGAGATCCACCTGCCTATGCCTCCCAAGTACTGGGATTAACGGTGTGCACCACCACTGCCCAGCGTATACATGTATTTTATTTTATTATTATTATTATTTTTTTTTTCGAGACAGGGTTTCTCTGTAGCTTTGGTGCCT
>NW_004949206.1:89081-95533 GCF_000317375.1 Microtus ochrogaster
TCTTGTAGACCAGGCTGGCCTCGAACTCCCAGAGATCCGCCTGCCTCTGCCTCCCGAGTGCTGGGATTAAAGGCGTGCGCCACCACCGCCCGGCGTATACATGTATTTTTGAGACAGAGTTTTTGAGACAGACTGACCCTGACTTGACTATGTAGCCCAGGCTGGACCTGAACTCATGTACCTTCTTCCTGTCTCAGCCTCTCAAGGAATGCGATTATAAGCACCCATCAAAATGACTGGGTACAATACAATGTTTTCAGAGGGCTGGTGACTGGGATGAAATGAAGAGTGCTATGGGGAAAGTTGAGGGAGCAGAGACATCAAAACCTCAGGGAGCAGAAGAGTCACAGGGTCAGAAGAATGAACAGAGGAAATTGAGGGCGAAGAGTCACCTTCTGATGCTTTGGCTTGTTTGCTGATATACTCCTCAATCTTCATCATGATCTCAGCAAACTGATGGGGAAGGAGAGCACGGTCAGAAACCAGGATTGCTGTTCTATTCCTCCTCCTCCCAGGAATATTCACATATAGGGTACCACTCACCATCTTGCTATCCCATAGCTTGGCAATGCTCTTGACTGAATCCCCAGAAAGATCCAGCTGTGTCTCCTCCTGTACATCCTCGATTGCTGGTTCCTCTTCTTCTTCTCCATAGCTTCCTCCTTCCTCCTCTTCTGCTGCCTCCTCAAGGTCAGCCAAGAGCTCATCCGCCAGAGACATCCCAAGGCCTATAGGAAAGTGAGAATGGGGTTCCCTAATACAGCACCTTGAATCTGTCCCTTCATATTACCACAAGGAGGACCTCCTCCCCAAACCCCTTAAGTTTCTTCTTCATCAGTTCCAACAGCACGCAGGCTCCACCACTTGCTTTGTTCATGGAGGATGTCTCCAGTTTCTAACCACACATCCTACAGCACACCCCTCCAGGTACCACCTGACCTGGCAACTTTTCTCCACATCTCTGGGCCTTCGAACAATCATCCCCTTTGCTAACCAGGCCCTTTCCCTCACCCTGCCTTCAGCTCTCACATTCCACCTGTCTGGTCCGCACGCTCCATTCCAGTCTAAACTAGGCTACGATGTGACTTACGCAGTCCTGTATATTGGTTCTAAGGAGCTTCATACGTTTATGACTACTTACGCTATGACTTAAAGTCGGCCTCTACATTTTCTCTTCTAGACCCAGTAGCTGCACTTCCCGCCCTCCCTTCTCCAACACACTCACCAACTCGATTCTCTCACGACCGTTTCTAAGAAATCTTCTTTCTCCAGTGCTGCCGGCGCTTTTTGATGACGTCTTTTCGACGCCGGTAACTGTGTTCTGATTGGCCACTTCCCGACACATTTCCGGTGGCATTTGGACAACAACTTTATTAGCAGCTGTCTAGCTGGACGGCAGCCGGGAGAACCGGGAATTGAGACTAGACGAGTTTGTGCGAGGTTGTAGGTTGAGCCTGTTAAGTAGAGAATCGCTCTGGCTCTATGACACCGCGATGAGACAGGAATAAAGACGGTGACGACGTAGACGATCGGTGGAGGCGCTAGAGGATAAACCTAGGGCTTCTAGCCGCAATTCGTAGTCGGGCGCAAACTAAGGTTGGGGTAGGAAACTACAATTCCCAGAAGTCAGTAAGCTTTCCTGTGTCGCAAGGCCTGATGGGACAGGTAGTTTTGTGCACGGCTCCTCCTATCTGAGGCTTGAGGTGTCTCCTGACCCGAGAAATGGAGCTGGAACAGAGAGAGGGGTAAGTAGCTGACCTTTGTGAGAAATCCAAAAACACGTGATGTGAAGCGGTCGACCCAAGCGATCTCAAAGAGGGTGGGGGATTGTAGTTTGTGCAGTTGCTTTCTTTTAGAATCTTTTTTGGGGTGCTGGGGGCTGTGCTGGAGCATCCTAGGGTAGAAGATTAGGAGTTTGTGTGCTATCATGGATCTGAGAGCAAGGAGAGCATGGGCTCCAGGGTCTGAGAGAGGAGGGTATAGGGTCTGATTCCTAGGTGTTAGGAGGAGGGTTGTTGGGGCCTGGACCCCTGGATGTGAGGGAGGAAGGGTAGGGTCTGGATTCCTGCTTGTGAGGAAGGAGGCTAGGGGTCTGATACCTGAGTGTTTGAGAGCGGGACTGGGGCCTGGACCCCTGGGTGTGAGGGGGAAAGGCTGGGACCTGGACCCAAGCGTCTGAGGAGGGACTGGAGAGCCCGAATGCACGGTTCCTGACACCTATCGGCCCTACAGGACCATGGCAGCCGTGGGCTTTGAAGAGTTCTCAGCGCCACCAGGCTCAGAGCTGGCGCTGCCTCCCTTGTTTGGTGGCCACATCCTGGAGAGTGAGCTAGAGACAGAAGTGGAGTTTGTGTCCGGTGGTCTCGGTGGTTCAGGACTCCGGGAGCGGGATGAAGAGGAAGAGGCAGCCCGGGGTCGCAGGCGTCGCCAACGGGAACTAAATAGAAGAAAGTACCAGGCTCTAGGTCGGCGCTGCCGGGAGATCGAGCAGGTAGGTGAGTGTGGATTCCCATTTGGGGGTCCTCTGACCTAAACTGTCTCTCCCTCCTCTTCCTAGTTTCCTTCTCTTTCCGTGTCCTCTTGTACTGAAACAAATGAACAGATCCACGTGGGTTGAACTCTGGCAGGCACCCTGAGTGCTCTCTTCCTGAACATATTCATTACTTTTCTTGTTGTGATGACAAAGTACCTAACAAAAGCAATTTGAGGAACTTCCTCTGGCTTACACTTTGAGGCTACATCGTGTCAGGGAAGGCATGGTAGCAAGAGGATGGAACAGCTTGTCATGTTGCGTTCATAGTCTGGAAGGGGAGAGAGAGAGAGAGAGAGAGAGAGAGAGAGAGAGAGAGAGAGAGAGAGAGGAATACTGGTACTCAGCTTGATTTTTTCCTTTTTATTAAGTTCCATAGTCCAGTCCATGGAATGGTGGGGCCCACATCTGGAGTGGATCGTCCTACCTCAATTAAACCAATCTAAAGACTCCCACAGATACGCATAGAGTCTTGTCTCTTAGGTGTTTAGATCTTGTGAAGCTGAAAAACTAAATAGCCATCACAGCATCGGGCACTTGATTTGCCTTCTGGTGTGTCACAGGTGACTCTCGCATAGTCCACTCACCTCGGCAAGGTAGATGGATCCCCTGCCTCTCACCTGAGGCACCTCCAGGTTCATCTGCTCTGCCTCTTTTGCTGTTGTTGTTTTGTTTGAGACAGGTTTTTTCTGTGTAGCTTTGGAGCCTGTCCTGACTAACTCTGTAGACCAGGCTGGCCTCAAACACACAGAGATCCGCCTGCTCATGCCTCCTGAGTGCTGGGATTAAAGGCGTGTGCTGCTAGCGCCCAGCCTGCTCTGCCTCTTAAACCTTCCTTGGATCCTTCTTCCCCCCCATCCCTGAAACCTGTATGTCAGATGAACTCATCATGTGAGCCATTCAGTTCATCTCCTTGGTAAAAAGTAGGGAGGATTAATGGACAGAGTGTAGGTCTTAGTTGCCAGGAACACCAGGCAAGAAATTTGGAATTTTCTCTTTGTACGAATGGGAGCTGGCAGGGGGAGGGGGAGCAAAGGGGGCCCGCAGGGGACCGGGCAGGTCTGACTGCTTATCAGGCTCTACTGATGATTGTGTCAAGTGTGCTCTGGCTGACTGCTGTGCTCAAGTATCACAAACTGGTAGTGGAACAAAAGATTCAGTCCCTGACAGTTTTAGAGACGTGGTCAAGGTGTTAGCAGGGCTTCTGAGGGCTGAGGAAGGTGCAGTCCAGGATTCCAGTTTCAACAGTTGCTGGTAATCTCTGATAGGCAGAAGTATCACCCGATTTCTTGTTTTCATCTTCTCATAGATTAGCCCAGTGTGTGGGGTCAGTGTCTCAGTTTCTCCTTTTTATAAGAACAGTAGTCAGATTAGGCACCATCCCATGGACCTCTGTTGACTGGCTCTGAGAGTACCCTGTTTTCAAAATGTTTACTTCCTGAAGTACTGGGTTAGGATTCCAACAAATCTTTGGGGTTAGGAGTGATAACCCATAAGAACGATGTATTCTTATGGGGAACCAGGAGATTGGGAAGGGATTCCAAATGCTGTTTAGCAGGTTGGTACAAAGTGTAGATGGAAGGGCCATTGGATGTCTTGGAGCTAAAGTTGTAGGGCGTTATGAGCAACCTAGTGTGGGTTCTGGGATCTAAAATCTGGTTTTCTGAGAGAGCAACAAGTACATTGTACATTATCTATGGTTTTTTTTCTCATATATATCCTAGTATATCTAAAATACTCATAAACCAATATATAAATATGTGTACGTATATAGCCACATATATAAACTCTTTATGAGTATTTTGCCTGCATGTATATCTGTGCATCATGTTGTGCATGCTTAGTACCCACAAAGCCTGGACTGGGGCATTGGATCCCTTGGAATCAGAGTTACCAATGATTGTTAGCCACTATGTGGGTGCTGTGAATTGGATATGGCTCTTCTGGAAGAAAAGCTAATGCTTTTAGTCAATGAGCCATCTCTCCAGCACCCTCCACACACCCACATACACAAGTAAGCACTTTGAACCGCTGAACTGTTGCTCCATCCACTAAGCCTCCATTTTAACCCACCCCACTAAGAATAGATTCCATATGCAGAAACCCAAAGCTCAGGTTGAGTAATTTGTAGAATCCACACAGCTGATGAGTGGCAGAGCCAGGAAACTGTGGGTCTTTCTGACCAAAAGAAATATACTTCAGCCATGTCCTATGCTCTCTTAGTCTGAGTTACATCCCTTTCCTTCCATGTCTAGGCTGGGGTCTTCAGAAACTTCATGGGATGTTCCCTGATCCTGAAATGTTTTCTTCCTGACTTGTTGCTCATTTGTCTCCTACTTATCATTCAGGTGTTGGCTTAAAGGTCTTCTGATGGCCTTATTACAGTGGCCATCTTCTGGTCTAATACCTGACATGTAGACTGTTGGTGTCTGACAAACACTTTGGGGCTTGTATTAATGACTTTTATGTTTCTGTAACCCTAGCACCCAACAGAAGCAAATTAAGGGAGGAAAGATTTATTTTTGGCTTATGATTCCAGTGCATTGTGGTGAAGATGCTCGGTGGAACTCCTCAGTTTGTGTAGGCAGGAACCGCAGACTGGGTATACCATTGAGAGGCCTAGCCCTAATAATTGATTTCTGCTAGGTAGATATGCTTTCTGAACTTTCTCAAGCCTCCCACCAACAGCTGAGAGCCATGCTTTGAAAGCTTAAGCCCGTGAGAATGTGGTGGGTGTGAAAGTGGCCCTTGTATGTTGGCATGCTTGGTCCCCAGTTAGTCAACTATTTGGGAAGGATTATGAGGTATGACCTTGTTGGAGGAGGTTCATCTCTAGGGGTGGGCTTTGAGGTTTCAAAAGCCCATGTCAAGCCCGGTCTCTTTTCCCTGCGCCTGTAGATCAGGATGTAAATCTCTCAGCTACTGCTCCAGAGTTGTGCCTGCCTGCTTCCCACCATGATGATCATAGATTAACCCTCTAAAACTATAAGCAAGCCCCAATTAAATGCTTTCTTTTAAAAAATTTGCTTTAGGGGCTGGAGAGATGGCTCAGAGGTTAAGAGCATTGCCTGCTCTTCCAAAGATCCTGAGTTCAATTCCCAGCAACCACATGGTGGCTCACAACCATCTGTAACGAGGTCTGGTGCCCTCTTCTGGCCAGCAGGCATACACACAGACAGAATATTATATACATAATAAATAAATAAATATAAAAAAAATTTGCTTTAGTCATAGTGTCTCTTCACAGCAATAGAACAGTAACTAAGTGTATTTCAGACCCAAAGTGAAAAGTTGTGTGCTTTCATTCAGCAAGGTACCAGACACAGGCACATTGCTGTCACTGGGGAGCTTATGTTGTGGGTAGGGAGATAGACAGTAAGCAAAACAAGTAAAGAAGATGTAGGTGTAAGAAAAAGTAAAGGGGGCTGGAGAGATGGCTCAGTGGTTAAGAGCATTGCCTGCTCTTCCAAAGGTCCTGAGTTCAATTCCCAGCAACCACATGGTGGCTCACAACCATCTGTAATAAGGACTGGTGCCTTCTTCTGGCCTGCAGCCATACACGCAAAACAGAATATTGTATACATAATAAATAAATAAATATTTAAAAAAAAGAAAAAGTAAAGGGGGGACTGCAGAGATGACTCAACAGTTAAGAGCACTGGCTATTCTTTCTGAAGACCCAGGTTCAATTCCCAGCACACACATGGCAGCTCACAACTGTTTGTAGCTCCACTTCCTGGGGATCTGACACCTTCACACCAATGCATATAAAATAAAATTTACATAAAAATTATTTAAAAGAAAGAAAAAGTAAAGGAGTCAAGCGGCGGTGGCCCACGACTTTCATCCCAGCACTTGGGAGGCAGAGGCAGGTGGATGTCTGTGAGTTCAAGACCAGCCTGGTTTACAGAGAGAGTTTTTA
>NW_004949206.1:95701-100816 GCF_000317375.1 Microtus ochrogaster
TAGATAGACAGACAGACAGACAGACAGACAGACAGACAGACAGACAGACAGTGAATGTGTGGCCAGGGTATAGACAGATAGACAGACAGACAGTGAATGTGTGGCCAGGGTTCTGGTGTGATAACTGGGGAAGTGGTGTCACAATTTGGTGGGAGGCCTAAGTAGGTGACATTTTAACTGAAAATTGTCTGTGGGGGAAATGTGAACCAAAATCGAAGAGAGACAATGTAGAAAGAAGAGTCCTAGACCTGGAGTATGCTCTGGGAGTAAGGTGGATGCCAGCCTGTAGCAATATTTAATTTGTATTTTCACAAATGAAGCTTGTCTGAAGATCAGAGAGTAAAACAGTTGCACTGATCAGCCTTACAGGCGAGGCAGTGGTGACACACACCTTTATCCCAGTAGCCATAGAAACTGGGCAGTAGTGGTGCACGCCTTTGATCCCAGCCCTACAGGGGAATATAAGACTGGAGGAGACAACTCTCACACACAGTCTCATTCTGAGGTTCCTGGAGTCAGGATCGCCATTTCAGACGGAGGTAGAGGTAAGAGCCAGTGGCTGGCTGTTTTGGTTTTCTGACCTTCAGGTTGAACCCCAGTTTCTGTTTCTGGGTTTGTATTAATTCATGCTACACCAGCCCTTGGCACTGGGGGAAAATGAGGGGAGAGGAGAAAGGAGTAAATTAAGTAGGGCCTTGGGCCTCAGAATGTCTCCATTGAGCCACGTACGTGGAAGGCATGACATTAGAAACCCTGAATGAGTGAACGGAGGAGTAGATGGAGTCCCTTGGTCTGGGTGTCTGACTTAGTCACTTTTCTGTTGCTGTGATAAAATGTCATGGCCAAGGCTTAAGGAAGAGTTTGTTTTGGCTTAGGGTTCCAGAGGGTTCAGGTAGAAATGGTAGAGCAAAGGCATCAGAAAGCTGAGGGCTCACCTCTTGAACAGCAAGCATAAAGCAGAGAAACAGCGCTGGGAATGGTGTGAGGCTTTTGAAGCCTCAGAGCCTGCCCCCCAGTGATGTACTTCCTCCAGTATGGCCACACCTCCTAGACCTCCCCAAATAGTGCCAACAACTGGGAACCAAGTACTCAAATGCCAGCGCCTTTGAGGACATTTCTCATCCAAACCATTTTCTTCTGCCTTCCTGCAGGTGAATGAGCGAGTCCTGAACAGGCTCCATCAGGTGCAAAGGATAACCCGGAGACTCCAGCAGGAGCGCAGGTACCATTGTGCATGCTCTGTGGCTCAGCACCTCTGTTCCCACATGTTCCCACCATCTTTCACCCTGTGTGCCATCTCTCGTCTTCCTGGCCTTCACAAGGCACGGGGACAAAGCTGAAGCTAAGGGCTCGGAATGCAATAAATGGAGAAATGGAATAGGGTCTTGGAGAGAAGAGCTGGCCCTAGGGCTGGGGTAAGGGGTAGGACAGAGTGTTTGCTCCATGTAAGTGGACAGGACAGCCGGAAGGAAGCAGCACGGAGCTGACTTGCTGTTTCTCTGAACTCCGACTCCCATGGTAGCAGCAGCATCAGGAGGCTGCAGGAGGCCTGAGCTAGAGTTCACTGTGGCAAACTCAGGTCATTAACTCCTGCTGGGCACTGGTATCACACCATGAACAGGCAGGGTGTGAGCCCTGCAGCCAGTAGCCTCCTTGCTGTGTTTCACTGACACAGGAACAAGCTTGTGTGCAGAGCTCTGTGAGAACAAGTCCTCCCAGCTCTTCTCAGCTCCACGGCTTGGCACATTTGACCCTGTGGGCCCTCCTTTAGAAGACCTTCCTGGTGTCATGGTTCTCCTAGACTGTTCCTTCTCAGCCATCGCTGCTGATGTGTCACCCAGTGCTCAGCTCCCAGGATTCATTGTCAAGTGCTGTAGCTGCTAGCTACAGATGACTATTTTTGCTCGTATTTGAGAAGATTTAAAATTTCAGACTGGAGAGGTGGCTTGGTGGTTAAGAGTACTTACTGTTCCTGTAGAGGATCCAGGTTCAATTTCTACCACCCACATGCAGCTCACAGCTGTACCTCCAGTCTAGGAGACCCCACTCCCCTCTTCTGGGCATCAGGCACGTACAAGATATCAAACTTAAAGGAACAAAAGAGGGCTGGGGAAATGGTTTAGAAGTGATAACGTGTTTGCCTAGAATCCTCCAGCAAAGGGCTGGGGTTTGGCTCATTAGTAGAGCACCTGTCTACAACCCCAGGAAGGGCTGGGCATGTGGGCCAGCAGCAGAGCACTTGCCTAGCATGTGCAAGGCCCTGAGATCAATCTCTCTGTCTTTATTATTATTATTATTTTAAATTCATTTATTTTACAGCCTGACCACAGTTTCCCCTTCTTCCTTCCCTCCCAGTACCTGTGCCCTACTCTCCTCAACCCCACCATCCAGTCATCCTCCATTTCTGGTTAAGAAAGGGCAGACCTCTCATGTCCACAAAGCATGGCGTATCGAGTTGCAGTATGACTAAGCATCTCCCCTTGTATTAAGGCTGGACAAAGCAGCCCAGTATGAGGAATAATATATCAGAAGCTAGCAAAAGAGTTAGAGACAGCCAAAGCGTTAGGGACAGCCCCTGTTCCCACTGTTAGGAGTCCCACAAGAAGACCAAGCTACACAACTGTCCCATATATGTAGAGGATCTAGATCAGTCCCATGCAGGCTTCCTGGTTGTCAATTCAGACTCTGAGCTCCTTGAGCCCAGGTTAGTTGTTTCTGTGGGTTTCCCTGTGATGTCCTTGACCACTCTGGCTCCTGTAATCCTTCCACCCTCTCTTCAGCAGGATTTCCCAAGCTCAGCCTATTGTTTGGCTGAGGGTCTCTGTCTCTGTTTTCATCAGTTGCTGGATGAAGCCTCTCTGATGGCAACTGGGCTAGGCACCAAGCCATGAGTATGGCAGAATATTGTTAGGCATCATTACATTGACATTTTTTTCCCCTCCAATCATGTTTGTTTCTATTCTAGGTCTCCGGGTCATTCAGCCTCTGGATCCAGGCAGTGTCGGGGTGGGCCTACTCTCCTGGAATTGGTCTCAGGGTGGACTAGTCATTGGTTGGCCACTCCCTCTACACCACCGTCACCCCAGCACATCCCATAGGCAGGACAAACTGTAGATCAAGGGCTATGTGACTGGGTTGGTGTCCCAATCGTGGCTGTTCACAAGAGATGGCCAGTTCAGGCTCCATATCCACCATTGCTAGGAGTTTTAGCTGGGATCATCCTTGTAGATTCCTGGGAGCTACCCTTATGCCAGGTTTCTACCTGATCCCGGAACGCCCCTCCTTTCCACTCTTCTCTTTCAGTACTTCCCCATCCATCCCCCCAACCTTATCCCTCATGTTCCCATCCCCACCCTCCCTCAATCCGCCCATGAAATATCTTCTATTTCCCACTCCCAGGGAGATCCATGCATCCCCCTTGAGCCCTCCTTGCTACCTAGCCTCTCTGGGTCTGTGGTTTGTAGCTTGGTTATCTTTACTTTACAGCTAATATCCACGTATGAGTGAATATGTACCATGTTTGTCTTTCTGGGTCTGTGTTACTTCACTCAGAATGATTTTTTTCTAGTTCCATCTATTTACCTTCAAATTTCTGATGTCATTGTTCTTACAGTTGAATAATAATACTCCATTGTATAATGTGTAAATGTACTACATTTTCTTTATCCATTCTTCGGTTGAGGGGCATCTAGGCCATTTCCAGGTTCTGGCTATTACGAATAATGCTGCTATAAGCATAGCTGAGCAAGTTCCTTGTGGTATGATTGGGCATCCTTTGGTATATGCCCAAGAGTGATATAGCCGGGTCTTGAGGTAGATTGATTCCCAATTTCCTGAGAAACTGCCATATTGATTTCCAAAGTAGCCGAGCACATTCGCACTCCCGCCATGGAGGCATGTTCCCCTTGCTTTGTATCCTCTCCAACAGAATCTGTCACTTGTATTTTTGATCTTACCCATTCTGATAGGTGTAAGATCTCAGAGTCATTTTAATTTGCATTTCCCTGATAGCTATGAATGTTGAACATTTCTTTAAGGTTTCTTAGCCAGTTGAGATTCTTCTGTTGAGAATTCTCTGTTTAGATCTGTATCTCATTTTTAAATTGGATTATTTGGGTTTTTTTTGATGTCTAATTTCTTGAATTCTTTATACATTTTAGAGATTAGCCCTCTGTCCAATGTGGGGTTGGTAAAGATCTTTTCACATTCTGTAGGCTGCCTTTTTGTCCTATTGATGGTGTCCTTTGCCTTAAAGAAACTTTTCAGTTTCATAAGGTCCCATTTATTAATTGTCAATCTGTGCTCCCGGTGTTATATTTAGGAAATGGTCTGCCAATGTGTTCAAGTTTACCACTTTCTTTTCTATCAGGTTTGATGTAACTGGATTTATGTTGCCATCTTTGATCCACTTGGACCTGAGTTTTGTGCAGGATGAGAGATAGGGATCTATCTGCATTCTTCTATATGCCACTCTCCAGTTATGCCAGCACCATTTGTGGAAGATGCTTTCTTTTCTCCATTGTATACTTTTGGCTTCTTTGTCAAAATTCAGCTGTCCATAGTTGTGTGGATTTATGTCTGGGTCTTTGATTTGAGTCCAATGATGGATGTGTCTGTTTTTTATGCCAATACTGTGCACTGTTTATTGCTGTAACTCTGTAGTAGATCTTCATCAGAGATGGTAATGCCTCCAGAAGTTCTTTTATTGTCCATGACTGTTTTAGCTATCCTTGGTTTCTTGTTTTTCCATATGAAGTTGAGTATTGTTCTTTCATGGTCTGTAAAGAGTTGTACTGGAATTTTGATGGGGATTACGTGGAATCTGTAGATAGCTTTTGGTAAGATGGCCATTTTTACTATGCTAATCCTAGCTATCCATAAGCATGGGAGATTTTTTTCATCTTCTGATATCTTTCTTTCTTCAAAGACTTGAAGTTCTTGTCATACAGGCCTTTTATTTGCTTGGATAGAATTACTCCAATATATTCTATATTGTTTGTGGCTATTGTGAAGGGTGTTGTTTTCCTGATTTCTTTCTCAGATCTTTTATCATTTGTATATAAGAGGGCTACCGATTTTCTTTGAGTTAATCGTGTATCCTGCTACATTACTGAA
>NW_004949206.1:103876-106889 GCF_000317375.1 Microtus ochrogaster
TCCCCCTCTCCCAATAAAGTCCCACCCCCTCCTCAGCCCGAAGAGCAATCAGGGTTCCCTGCCCTGTGGGAAGTCCAAGGAACCCCCACCTCCATCCAGGTCTAGTAAGTTCAGCATCCAAACTGCCTAGGCTCCCAAAAGAGCCAATTCTTGGTTTCATTGATTCTTTGTATTCTCTTTATTGATTTTATGCATATGAGTGTTCTATCTGTACGTGCAACCTTATTCCAGAAGAGGGCATCAGATCCCACTATAGATGGTGTGAGCCACCATATGGGTGCTGAGAATTAACACAGGACCTCTGGAAGAGGAGCCAGTGCTCATAACCACTGAGCCATCTCTCCAGCCCCCATCCAGTACTCTTAATGGTAGAGCCGTCTCTCTAGCCCTTGGGTCCAATCTCTAGTACCATAAAAGAGAAAAGTGTAAGAATAGAGAGGTGGCCCTGTGGTTAGTATAACACTTGCTGCTCTTCCAGAGACCCTGAGTTTAGTTTCCAGCCCCCATACCAGGTAGCTCTCAGCCTCCTCTAACTCCCACTCCAGAGAATCTGCCTTCTTCTTCTAGCCTTCACAGACATAGGTACACATGACATACGCACATAGATACATCTACATGTACCTATAAGTAAAAATAAATCTTTTTTAAAATTCCATTTCTTGAATTAATTGTCCTAACGTTGCATGTGCTTGGCAGCCACAGGGTGATGACTATTTTAAAATAATTGCTATAAAGCAGCTCTGGTTGACAGCATGGGTTGCATACCTTCCTGTCCTTACACAAAATCCTATGGCATAGGGAGGAGGGGGTTGAGTATGGATGTGCATGCCACAGTGTAAAGGTCAGAAGATGACTTTCGAGAGTCTGTTCTCTCTTCCACTGTGAGTTACAAAGATTAAACTTAGATTGTCAGGCTTATAAGATAACCACTTTTACCCTCTGCCACCTTTCATTTCTCCCTTCGTCCCTCCCTCTCTCTCCCTCCCTCCCTTCCCTCCTCTCTCTCTGTTTTGCTTCCTGTATTAAGTTGTCTCTGAACTTGAGATCCTTCTTTCTCCTCCAAAATACTGGAACTATAGGCATGTGCCACTGTGTCTGTTTATGTGGTACTGGGGATTGAACCAAGGTTTCCTGCATGGTAGGCGAATCCTTCACTGAGGCACATCCTTAGTTTTGTCCTGGTGTTCAGTCTTTAATTTTTTATTTATGTGTCTGTCTCCATATGTGTAAGAGGGTACAGATGCCAGAAGAGGATACCAGGTCCCTGGAGCTGGAGTTACAGGTGGTTGTGAACTACCCAATGAGGGTGCTGGGAAGTGAACTCAAGTCCTTGGGAAGAGCAGCATGCTCTCACCCCTCTAGCCCTTGTTTGTTTTATTTCTAGCCAGTTTTTTTTGTTTTTCTTCTGTGTAGTCCTGGTAGTCCTGGAACTCTCTGTGTAGACCAGTGTGGCCTCAAATTTGGAGATCCACCTGCCTCTGCCTTCCCTGCCTCCCAAGTGCTGGGATTAAAGGTGTGTGCCACCATCCCCGGGTGTTTCTGTTCAGTATAGAAAGCCTATCAATTTATTTTTACTTAATTTATTTTTAAAAATTTTTGAGTCTCTTTGTGTGATATAGGCACATATGTAGGTGGGTACCTGTGGAGACTAGCAGAGAGCCGTGGAGCTGGAGTTAGAGGAATTCAGTACTGGATCCTCGTGATGGGGATCCAGTTGGAATTCAATGCTGACAATCACAGTGTATACTTGAGAGAACAGGTCTTTGGAATGTGCCATTACAGCATCTAGCCCACCCAGCAAAGGATGTCACCTATCATTCCCAGACTTTAGTCAGATAGGTTCCAAGGCTATGCTCTCAGGCTACAGAGCTCCATCCTTTAGATTGAAGGAAAGGGAGATCTGGACTTTATTATCTGTTACTGCCCCTCCCCAGAAGATAAGATGCCCCAATGCCTGCATCTCTGTCCACACAGGTTTCTCATGAGGGTGCTGGACTCCTACGGGGATGACTACCGGGCCAGCCAGTTCACCATTGTGTTGGAGGTGAGCTCTGTTCTCCAGGAAGGTTGGGTGGGGTAACGGGGAGTCCAATTAAGTCTTTAACTGCCTCCAATTTTCATCTTACCAGGATGATGGCAGCCAAGGCACAGATGTCCCCACTCCGGGCAATGCTGAGAACGAGCCTCCAGAGAAAGAGGGACTTTCCCCACCCCAAAGGACACCTGCACACCTAGACCCCAGCAGCCCAGCCCCTGGCGAAGGGCCCAGTGGGCGGAAGAGGCGGCGGGCACCACGGGTGGGGGCTTCGTTGACCCCAGAACTGGCCCCAGTGCAGGTGGGAGCCGAGGGCTGGGGCCAAGGCGTGGTGAGAATCCTGGGCTGGGTTTTGAGGGGTCCAGGGCTGGGGGAGGGCTGGGCATAGTGGCAGCAGGATGGAGGGCAGGGAGGGTAGGGAAAAGGAATTAGGAAATTTAGGCGAGAGCTTGAAGAAAATGACTCAATGTGGGAACAGTGGGAGAAGAGGAAGTCGGTTGAGGGATGCTTATCAGGGCTGCTTGGAAGTTTATGGCCTGGGAAACCGGTGCCCACAGGCTAATTGGGTGTGTTGGGGGTGGGCTATGTCTCCTAGATCTCTATATCCACTCACATCTTGTTGCTTATCTCTCCAGATTAAAGTTGAGGAAGACTTTGGCTTTGAAGCAGATGAGGCCTTGGATTCAAGTTGGGTTTCTCGAGGGCCGGACAAACTGCTACCCTACCCTACCCTAGCCAGCCCACCCTTTGACTAACCCTCTCTCCCCAATAAACAGATTTCCCATTTACACTTGTCTAGGTCATGTCTGCTTCTCCCACCCCTGAAACACTCTCATTAATTGTCCTAACGTTGCATGTGCTTGGCAGCCACAGGGTGATGACCATTTTAAAATAATTGCTATAAAGCAGCTCTGGTTGACAGCATGGGTTGCATACCTTTCTGTCCTTACACAAAATCCTATGGCATAGGGAGGAGGG
>NW_004949206.1:107004-110504 GCF_000317375.1 Microtus ochrogaster
TTTCATCAGCAGTATTCACAGGTTCTTCAGCCACTCCAGGCTTGGGCCCTGAGGGTCCTGGGGGTGGCTGGGCACATCGGGCATGTTCCCATTATCTCGTACAGGGACTGGAAAACAAAAGAATGAGCCACTGAGAGCAGCAGGTCTCTAGGGTCCTGTGGAGAACAGCTAGTCTGTCTCTATATTCAGAGACAGTAGAGTGAGGGCCAGAGATGCAGCAGAGTGAGGCAAAGACGGGCAAATGAGGGAGATTATCTCCAACAGGGATGGAGGAAGCCAGAGAGGGACAGAAATCTGGAAAGAGAAACTCAAAGCCTGTCAAGTTACAAAGAACAGCCAAATGCAGCTGTGACCTGTGCCTGCCCCTCCCCCAGGACTCCTCACCTGGGTAGTTGTAGGGTGTTGCCTGGTTGATCATGGAAGCATACTTGGTGTAGGGGCTGATTATGGGCATAATTATAGCTGAGGAGAAAGACATAAATGTGAGACCAAGGATGTAGGGAACCGGTAGAAACAGCCCTGGCAAAGGGGAGCAGGAAGGGCCAGCACAACCAGGAGGGCCACCACCCCACTTATCAGGTCAGTCTAAATCCTCAGAGTGGGGAGAACCGAAGAGGTTGGAGCCTGACATCCGGGAACACACGAGGCCCACAGGCCGGTCATGGGTTAGTAGCTTTTGGATTAGCCCATGTGGGCTATAGCCAAGAGTCTTCAGGAGTGGAGGGGGTGTGTAACAGGAACATTACTAGGCCAGCGTTGCTAATATATGGTAACAGCCACATGCAGTTTCACATCTTCAACTACATCTGTTAAAAAGGGGCTGGCGATGGCTCAGCAAATAAGAATACTTGTTCTTGCGGAGTTTGGCTCCTGGCATCTGGGAGGGTGACTGGCTCACAACTTTCTGTAACTATAACCCCAGCAATAGTGTATCCAACAAACTCATGTGGCATACAGAAACACACATAAACATAAGTCTGTTTTTAAAGGTGATGGGGCTGGAGAGATGGCTCATTACCTAGGAGCATTTGCTGATCTTCCAGAGGCCTTGAGTTCAATCCCCTGCAGCCATGTCCGTTAGCTCACAACTGCCTATAACTCACACTCCAAAGGATACTATGCCCTCTTCTCCCCGGGACCGGCACACACACACACACACTTTTTTTTTTTTTTTGGTTTTTCGAGACAGGGTTTCTCTGTAGCTTTGGAGCCTGTCCTGGAACTAGCTCTTGTAGACCAGGCTGGTCTCGAACTCACAGAGATCCACCTGCCTCTGCCTCCCAAGTGCTGGGATTAAAGGCGTGCGCCACCACCGCCGGGCCACACACACACTTTTAAACAGATTTGCAGGAGTGGTGGCTCATGCCTGTAGTATCAACACTTGAGAAGCCAAAGCAGACTGCTGTGAGTTTGAGGCCAGCTCGGGCTAAATAAATTGTGTATTCCCCTATAAAAAAAGAAAACTGAAAAGGAGCAAATAAAATCAGTTCTGGGAAGTATTTACCTTTGGAGTTGTGAGAGGCCTCAGCAGGTAAAAGTACCTGCCGCTAAGACTGACAACCTAGCCGGGGTTCTGGCGCACACCTTTAATCCCAGCACTCGGAAGGCAGAGGCAGGTGGATCTCTGTGAGTTCGAGGCCAGCCTGGTCTACGAGAGCTAGTTCCAGGGCAGGAACCAAAAGCTACAGAGATACCTTGTCTTGAAACAAACAAACAAACAAACAAACAAGACTGACAACCTAAGTTAAATCCCTAGGACTCTGAGTAGAAGGAGGACGGACTCCAGCAAATTGTCCTCTGACCTCTACAATTAACTGGTGGCACACACACAAATGTAATTTTAAATTTAAAGAACCAATCGAATATGCCTCAAATCATCATCCCAACATATTTTCTACATTAAAACCACATACTTTAGAGCATTCTAGGCCTTTGAAGTCATGATGGTGGGTTCTAGATCTTCATTTTCACACTCCAGGCCTGCGATATTGATCATAACTGTCGGGCTGTGATGACGGCCAAACCCCAAACCTTCAGAACCAGAATTTGCTTAACAGGTCACTCTTATATCCCCCCCCCCCCCCCAGCGCATTTGAACTGTGATCAGGCCTGTTCCACAGCGGGTTCTTCACCAGGGAGGCCTGCTGGGAGATTTGTCTACCACAGACTTCCTTAAGACATCCTGCACTTCGGAGTCAAAGTACAAGCAAGTCTGAATATGCACCTCTTGCTTAAGTGTGTGTAGGGTGGTGAGGGAAGGGGGCTACAGTACTGTCGGGATAGAACGGGCAAGAGGGATGGATGCAAGATGAGCTATGCAATGCTGATGACCTCAGGACGTAGGATGCACATTTGCTCCTGGGGCACTCACCGAGGCCCCAGACTGAGAAGGACACCACCAGCACCGGCTCCTTCGCCCAGGCATTCTTGAGAAAAGTGGTGATTCCTGGAGAGATGGAAGAAGAGTCACCCTTGGGGGCTGCTGCGGTGACCTCTATCCCTTTCGTACTAGCCCTGCTTTGCAAAACCGCCCTCGTGACCGATGCGCCCCTCTTCTGGGACGGATTTCCACCGCACCCCAGAGCTCTGCTGAATCTCTGTCACGGGTCTGCCCACGGCTCCCTGGAACTCCTTGAGACCCGCGAAACCCCGAGCCTGTACTTACTCGAGGCCATCTTGGTCTTGGAGCCGACGAGGGCGCGGAGCTCTCTGGGAGTTGTGGTCCCTTTCCTTGCGCGAGGCTCCGCCCCTTGGGTTGCGCCTTTTGGCGTACAAGTAGCGGAATAGGAAGGCGAGGGTGTGTAGACTTGCTGGAGTTGTAGTTCCGGAGTGAGGCTTAGCCGACTCTAAACTAGAACAGAGAACCTTGGTCGCAAAGATTTAAACCACAAGGACTTTGCACACCTGGTGCTCTCAACTTCTTTTAGCTTAAAAAAAAAAAGTATCAAAGGAGTAACTTTGGGTTTTCATACAAGAATGCCCGCTTTACATTGAGGTCACATCTAGACTTTCCCTCATTTTGGAAGTTCTAAATTGATATCAAATAGATTAAGGACCTTCTGTGCTTTATGTTACTAGCGTGCAACTCACAGCATTCGTTTTTTCCCACTGAAACCAGGGTAGGATCGGCAGCCCATATACCACTGAGCCACGCCTCCAACCGCTTGTGCGCTACATCTAAATCACGCCTCCAGGCTCTAGCTGGTGGATTCTAGGCAAGTCATTTACTGTTCACTGCCAAATTTTGCTCCCTGTCTTTAGTTTTTATTTTGAGACAGGGTTATATTAAATGGCTCAGTTTGGTCCCGCAAGTTTTGAACTTGGGGTCCTCTTGCCTAGGCTTTCCAAAGTAGGTGGGATTACAAACCTGAGCCTCCAAGACAGTGTGTATCACTTAAAAAGGGGGTGGGGAGAGCTGGAGAGATGGCTCAGAGGTTAAGAGCACTGACTGCTCTTCCTGAGGTTATGAGTTCAATTCCCACAGCAACCACATGGTGGCT
>NW_004949206.1:110604-111853 GCF_000317375.1 Microtus ochrogaster
TCCTATTCCCCCACCCCCTCACCCCTCCCCACTGCTGCCACATGACAGACGAGTAGTACAGTAAGGTTTAACGTGTTTATTATGCACATACGGATCTTATATTGGATCGGGAGATGCGGGGCTGTGTTGATCCTGACCTGATGCTGTCTGAAAAATGACAATCTACAGAAGGGATGATGCATTTGTTATTTTTGTATCACTGCGACCACACACATGACGGAAACAAAGCAAGAACTGTTTACCTACGCCTCTGGTCTCAGAGAATTCAGTCCATGCACTTAGCTCCTTGTTTCTGGGCTGGTTGTGAAGAAGAACAATATGGTGGAGAAGCTTCTTCATGGAGGACAGGAAGCAGAAGCTCCATCATCTCCTTCATGACATCTCCTTGTTTGCCAACCAAATCCCTTTTATCTCCTGCTCCGACTTTACCCCAAAGTAGATCAAAAGCAGATCAAGCAGAATTCCCACCTGAATTACAACTACATTTTATGTTATGGGAATTCTGTTACAGCTCCTCTGTCCAATTGAAAAGACCGCTTTAGTCCGAGAGGAGGGTTTTGCAAAGGTGATGGCCATGATGGGGGGGAGGAGAGAGAGAGAGAGAAAGAGAGAGAGAAGAGGCGGAGCGAGAGGGTACGCAGCCCTTTCTCTTGAGGAAGCACGCTGCGGGTGTTAGAGGTGCCTCGTGATTCAGCTCAGGTTCCCCTTTTGTTCTTTAATACTTGTGCGCGGATTTTGTATTTTAATAAACCATACAAGAAATCTTTACATTTGTAATAAGCTGCTCTTCTAGATCCCTCATTACCTTCAATGGGGATAAGTTGCCAGGGCAACAGTAAATAGAGCTCCTGTAGTAGCTAGAACTTTGGTCTGGAAGCTGACTCTCTTGGTCTGCTTCCCACTAGGCTCTTGGCTCCCCTCAAGGTGTAAAAATAACACAAACCATTCTTGTTTTTTCAACTTGTTATGTCTCTTACTTACCAGAGCATGACTATCTTCCAGCATCTTCTGACTTTATTAATTTAGTTTTTCTTTCTTACCTGACTAAACAATATTTTGTCATTACCGTACACACAAATCTGGAAGCAGTGCCTGTCACTCAACATTCCTGCTGACTTCTGCTCTAATCTGGCAGAGCACATATCCTCTCCGGCTTTATGATTCTCAACTTCCACCCCTTCTCTTTCCACTTAATGGAGATGGAAATTAAGATTTGTGGGGTTTGTTTGTTTGTTTTGATTTTTAGAGA
>NW_004949206.1:112418-115209 GCF_000317375.1 Microtus ochrogaster
CTGCCTCTGCTTCCTGAGTGCTGGGATTAAAAACATGCACCACTACCACCCAGTTCTTTTCTTCCTCCCTTCCTTTCTTTTTCTTCCAAGACAGGGTATCTCTGTGTAACAGTTCCAGGCTGACCTTGAACTCTCTGAGATGTGACTGTCTCTGCCTTCCAAGTACTGGGATTAAATTAAAGGCAAGGCGTGCACCACCACCACCCAGCTTCCTTTCTTTTGTTTTTAAAAAAATAAAAAATATTTTAATATTTATTTTGGGATAGGGACAAAGTAAGGACAAAGTTTACATCACAACCCTATATACCATTTTTCTGCATATGGGGGCTGGAGGGGTGGCTCTTGGGTTAATTACTGGTACCACATTTGCAGAGGATTCAAGTTTGGTTCCCAGCATCATCCATGTTAAGCACCTTATGTCACCTGTAATTCCAGCTCCAGCGGATCAATGCCTCTTGCCTCAACAGGTACCTACATGCACATACATGATTAAAAATAATAAAAAACTAACATTAAAAACAAGTCATATTATATAATATACAATATTTATAGTGTGTTAAGTCAAATCACACATACATATACATACATATGCACACACATATATGTATATGGTGAGTATGTTCAGGTTTCATGATTTAAAGTTTACCTTTGCATGCTTGCACCCTGTCACAGTCTATCTTACGTAAAATACTACTCAAGACTGGAGAGATGGCTCAGCAGCTCTCATCAGGTATGACCCGGGTTCAGTTCTCAGCAGCTTTCAACTGCCAGTAACTCCAAAGGAAAATATATATTAGAATTCAAAAGAAATACTAGAGGGCCGGCATGTAAATCTCATCAGCTGCTCAGAGGAGGGGAATGGAAAAGGGAAGAGAAACAAAGGCCACACTGTTTGAATTAAGTCAGTATGGAGGTCAGCCACAGCGTGGGGAGAGGAGATTTAGAGGGAAAACAAGAAAGCCCAAAGTACCAGGGAAAGCATACTTAGGCTCTGGTCAATATCAAAAAAGAAAAAGGCAGAGTCAAATGTAGGCAAATTTTCCTGTCCTGGCTGCTTGCTCCCAAATAACCACTCAGAGTCTTAGTATCAATTATAAATGCTCGGTCAATAGCTCAGGCTTATTACTAACTAGTTCTTACAATTTAAATCAACCAGTTTCTCTTAATCTATGTGCTGCCCCTAAGTTCATGGCAGTTACCTCTCTGGCAGATCTTGCTTACTTTCTGTGGGACTGGTGACACCTTTGATTCTGCCCTCCTTCTTCCCAGTGTCCTTAATTCTCATTGTTCCACCCATACGTCCTGCCTGGCTACCAGCCAACCAACTTTTTATTAAACCAATCTGAGAGACAAATCTTTACAGCCTACAAAAGAATTATTCCACGGCAATTGATAAAGGAAGGATTCAGAAAAGCAGACAGACTCTGCTGAACCACAGAATAACTTGTAGGGACTGCATCAGAGCAGGAATTCTGAGAAAACAAAGTACTGTATCGCATTAAAGGGGTAATTGCTACTTCTGTTCCTTTAGGTGGATTCTCCTACCTCACGGGTGATTGAAACTAGAGAAACTCGTAATGGAAAGATGGTGGCATGTCTCCACCTAGTGGTAGGTTCCACTCTTCACTATCCTATCACAGCATGTATTCACTGAGGGCAGAGGACAGCTTTGGGGAGTTGGCTCTCTCCTTCTATCAAGCTGGTTCCAGGGATGGAAGTCAGGTTATTGGTGTTGGTGGTAAGCACCTGACTTTGTCACCGTCCTATGGTTGTGAAGAGACACCCTGACCATGGTAACTCTTAGGAAATAAAGCATTTCAACGGAGCGTATAGTGGAGGTATTATGGGCTGGGAGGTGTGCTTTTGTTTTTAAGCCGGGCTCTCTCCATAGTCCTCGCTGTCCTGGAACTGACTAACTAGAACAGGTAGACCTTGAGCTCACAGGGATCTGAGGGCTTCCGCTTCCCGAGAGCTGGGATTAAAGGTCTGCACCACGACAGCGGGCTTGGGCTATATGTTTCAACAGACTTCTTTCTCTTCAGAGGATCACAGGAGTGTGGGTCACATGGAAAGTACAAGCTGAATACAATGTAGATGATAAATCTCAGCCTCTCACCAGTGGGAAAGCCATAGTGAAAGCAATTCAATCTGCTTTTTGGGCTGATGTGGAAGTATCCATAAGGGGCCTCAGATCCTTTGACCTCTGTGAGGTTCACTGTCATTTTCTCTGAAAGCTCATCTCCTGTCCCCATAAAACTTTACCATTTGGGACTCAGGCAACTTTAGACTGGACAACTGGGAATCTTGTAAATCTGGCTTAGTACCACAGGCAAGGTCAATGGTTTCTATACAGGAATGTTTTAGAAAGGCCTTGGAGTTAGATTTGACAGTAAGGTACTGTTGTGTGACTGACTTTTCCTTGGGAGATACATAGTATGCACACGTGCGTGCGTACACACACACACACACAATGGGTGGGAGGGGCATGACAACAAAAATTATTGTGCTGGAGTCCAATGCGGTGGAACAAAACATTTTTATTGAGGTTAGTAGCAAGAGTGTGAGTGAAGGGTTACTAGCAAAGGGTGATTCAGAAGTAGCCACTTCTCCAAAGCACCCCCTCAATGTGGTGAGGACTCTGTGCAGCTCACAGGCAGCACCTCAGGCCAAGGTTAGAGTCTCCTCCCCAGCAATTGTTTATTTTCTCTTTCCTTCCTTTCTTTCTTTCTCTCTTTCTTTCTTTTCATTCATTCTTTTGTTTTCCTTCCTTCCTTCTTTTCTTTCTTTCTTT
>NW_004949206.1:122902-128199 GCF_000317375.1 Microtus ochrogaster
AAAGTTATCTGGCTTGAGTCAGTGAGACCCAAAGTATGTACTGTGCACCAAAGATCTTTTCCCCTTTCCTCCTTTTTGTTTTGTTTTTGCTTTTGTCTTCCTCTTCTTTTTCTTTCTCTCTCAGCACTGGGGCTAGAACACACTGGGCAAGCAGTCTCTCACTTAACTACAACATGCCCAGCCCTCCTCCCCTACTTTTAGGCTGAATTAATGAACACCAGAGTCCATGACTGTTCGTCTTGCAACTTTTTCCAAGACAGTGGGGCTATGACACAGTTACTCAGGGGCCTCCACCTGACTCCTCTTTCTTAAACAGGGATCTCACGAGGCTTTCTGTTGTGGCTTCATATCCTCAGCAGGCAGAAGGCAGGATCAGTCTTTTCCCCAGCTCCACGGAGAGTGCCAGCCATGATCCTGTCGCTGATTCTCCATCTGTTGACTCTCTGTGAGCTGTCCCTCCCTGTGTGTGTGGGGGGGTGGGGGGTGGGTGTCCTTGACTGGGCTGAAAGCTGTATCTGATCATCTGGAACTCAACATCCAATTTTTAAAAAAGGAGTCAGGACTGGTATCCAGATACCGGAGTCCTAAATGGGAGAAGACAGACTGCTGGGTCTCGGGTGAGCATAGGTTTCTCCGGATCTCCAGGCAGGAGGAAAGTAAGGGATATCTAGGGCTAAAGAATATCATCAGTTCTCATGGCAGATGGGCAGGACTCCTGCACTACTTCAAAAGAGTAGGGCATTCAGACTTCCAAACCCCAAAGGGGAGAACAAAGGCCCTTTCTCTTAGGTCAGACCACTGGCTTTTAAGTACCTGGGGGATGGAAGTCTGGTGTTTTGATGGATCCTAAAGAAGACAGGGATAGATAGGAAGAAAAAGGAACTGTGTGATCCGATTCTGGGTCTCCCAGTGAGGGAAGACTGGTAGTCACAAAGCTTTGTAAAAAATTGGCTCCTCACCTTCTGCAGGGCCTGTGTGCCAGATGGACTTCACACCAACAGGTGAGTGGCATACTTCAAATGCTCTCCCTCATGCTGCTCACACCATCTCCAGAACTCATTTTATTTTGATGCCCAGCTTCACCCTAGATTTCCTTATCCCCCCTCCTCCTCTTCTTCTCCCTCTTTCCATCCCGTCATCCCCTACCTCCCTTGTTCCTTTTCTTTCTTCCTTTTCTCCTGTCACCTTACATCACTTTCTTTCCTTCCTCCTCTTACCTCCATTCCCTCATTCTCCTTTTGCCACCTCCCTCTTTTCCCCCTCCTCTTTTCCCTCCTCTATTCCTTTCCTCCTTGCCCCCTTCTCTTTCCTCTCCTCCCCCTTCTCTTTCCTTCATCCCTTTAGTGACCATTATAGGTGAGTATAGAAGACCATGGATGTTGATAGCAAGGAGACCTAAACTAGACCATCTTCTTCATTGCATGGCTTTGAACAAACAAGGGATCTTGAAGACACCATCTCCTTCTTGGGAAAATGAGCTGCAGTAAGGATTTAATATAATTATATATGTAAACTGTAGACTCATCTCCTGGCATAGTCCAGGGCTCCAGACACAGGATTCCCTGCAATGACAGTTATACCAGCTTTCTCTCTTTTTTAAAAATTTATTTATTACGTATATAGTGTTCTGGGAAACAGATCTCATTATCTCATTATAGATGGGTGTGAGATATCATGTGGTTGCTGGGAATTGAACTCAGGACCTCCAGAACAGCAGTCAGTTCTCTTAATCTCTGAGCCACCTCTCCAGCTTTCTCACTGGAAACAGCTTTCAATAAAAGGAGGATTCTCCTACCCCAAGATGCTTCCATCTTAGGTTTTCTGATAGAGAAGGTGTTTCCTTTATCTTAAATTTTCTCCCTCTATAGTCCAATTTTTAAAGGAGAACCATCTGGGAAATGATTCATATCTGAGCTACCAATTAGCTTAATTTCATGTTATGAGTATGAGCGTTTTCCCTGTATGTGCACCACATGCATGTCTGGGGCTGCGAGAGTTCAGAAGAAAGCTGTAGGACTCTCTGGAGCGCGAGTTACAGGTAGTGGTGAGCCACCACGTGGTGCTGAGAATCAAACCCCAGTCTTCTGCAAAAGCAGGAAGTACTCTTTACTGCTGAGCCATCTCTCTAGCCCCCTGATTTTAAATTCGTTTTATTATTATTATTTAAAAGAATAAAGCTAACGAATACTTATGGTTAGTTACAAAGACTCAGCCATTACCAAAATATACAATAACCTTCCTCTTCCCCGTCCCGTGTTCGTTCCTGAAACAAACTTCGGCTCCTACAAAAAGCTTTCCATGCATTCATACAAGTCACACATTCACACACTTCCTCCTTTTCCTGCCAGATCACATTCTGTTCTGGATCCTGAATGTTAAACTTAACAATCTGTTTCAGAGATATTTCCCAATTGTTACCGTTGTTTTCATTTTTAAAATTTTATTTACTAATAAGTGCTTGCTTATGGTGAGGCAGTGGAATTATTGGGTCATTGATCATGTTATGTTTGTGCTGTTTGGATATGTACTAGGGTTGATGGTTTGAACCTATGGTCTTGTACATAGTGGGGTAGTGCTTCTCAGTGGGCAATATTCCCAACCCCTCAGTGAGGCATTCTAGGGAGGTATTCCACCACGGAGCCACACTTCCAGCCCTCACTGAGGGCTGACTACATGTACATCACTACACCTGGTATTCTATGCTAGCACCTATTTAGGGGAAAGATTTATTTTTGTTTTTTAAATTGTGCGTGTGTGTTTGTGTCTGTGTGAGAATATATGTACCTGAGTACAGGTATCAAAATCCCCCTGGAGCTAGAGTTACAAGTAGTTATGAGTTGCCCAGTGTGGGTGCTAGAAACCAACCCAGGTCCTATGCTGAGTCATCTCTTCAGCCCCCTATTCTATTATATGTTAAGGATCCTCCTTTTAACATTGTTTTTTTTTTAACTTTTTATTTTATTTGCATTGGTGTGAGGGTGTCAGATCCCTTGCAACTGGATCTTTAGACAGCTGTGATCTGCCATGTGGGTGCTGGGAATTGAACCCGGGTCCTCTGGAAGAGCAGCCAGTGCTCTCAACCACTGAGCCATCTCTCCAGCCCCCCACATTGTTATATCAAAGATTAAGTTGGGGAACATGTTCAAACCATAGCCGTTCTTATTGACGTGTGGCAAACCATAACTGCTTCTAGTGAGGTATGCTAGTACAGGTCTGTCATCTGGCACCTGAAAGCTGAGGCAGAAGGATTGCAACTTTGAAGCCAGCCTGCACTACTAGTGAGCTCTAAGGCCTTAAATCCCAGGACTCAAGAAACAGAGGCAGGTGGATCTCTGTGAATCTGGGCCAGACTGATCTACAGAGCAAGTTCCAGTACAGCTAGGGCTGTTATGCGGAGAAACCCTGCCTCGAAAAACAAAACAAAAGAAAAAAAGTCCTCAAAATTAGAGTCCTCCTCCTGTGATTTTTCAGTCAGTTTGGGCCAGGTGAGACTGTACTCCAGGGATATATAAAGTGCTCCCTACTTTATAGAGAGCCAAGGTAAAAAGAGATACTTAATCTCCCGGAACTATCTGGATAGAGGGTCCTAAGGACCCAAGTGAAAAGTTTCTGTGCCCCAATAAATCTCTCCACCAATGCAATAATCCAAATCAGACCAAATCAAACCTAATTAGAAAAAACCTAGGTTTAATGGATACCACGCTCCTGGATGGCATTCCAGCCCCCAGAGAGGACATGGAAAAGAAAGACCGGAAAAACCACGTTTGTTTTCTGGGTGGGTGGGGGCAGTTTAAATACCCTGTGGGAATGGTCTTGAGCATCTCTGGGGAGGGGCAATCTTTTTGCTTGCTTTCTGAGATGCAGCAGGGTTTGGAGAGAGATGGGAAAGGGGGCTTGGGATGGAGTTTCCAACTAAACATTCCAGACTCTTTGTATATATGGATGCCAGGGGCTGAGGTGAAGCTTCCATCCAAACACCAAGCACTTTTCTTTATTAAGCGCCCCCAGCCTTATACCCCCAGCCATTGCTGGGGGCTCATCCTGCTGCAGTTGTGACTCCTGGAGTCAACGTGACCTTGAGGTGCCGTGCACCCCAACCTGCCTGGAGGTTTGCACTCTTCAGAACAGGTGTTGTCACACCGCTGCTCTTTCGAGATGTGTCCACCGAGCTGGCTGAGTTTTTCCTGGAGGAGGTGACCCTGGCCCAGGGGGGCAGTTATTATTGCCGCTATCGCAGGACAGACTGGGGACCGGGTGTCTGGTCCCAGTCAAGCAATGTCCTGGAATTGCTGGTGACAGGTGAGGTCCAGGAGGAATGGAAGAAGGGCGCAGGAATGAGATTAAGGTGGAGGGTGGGAGTGGGGTGGAAGAGAGGCACAAGGTAAATTGAGAGATTCTTGAACGTATGGGAAGAGGAGAGTGAGTTTGGGGATGGGAAGACAGGCAGAAGAGAAGGGAGGAGGAGGGGGAGGACGAAGAGAGACAAGCCAGTCTACCTGAGGCCTTGCCTGTGTTCCACAGATCAGTTACCCAGACCATCGCTCGTGGCAATGCCTGGGCCTGTGTTGGCTCCAGGAGCCAATGTGAGCCTGCGCTGTGCAGGCCGCATGCCAGGCATGAGTTTCGCGCTGTACCGCGTGGGTGTGGCGACCCCTCTGCAGTATATCGACTCTGTGCTGCCCTGGGCTGACTTCCTTCTGACCGGCGCCGATGCCCCAGGCACCTACAGTTGCTATTACCACACGCCCTCTGCCCCTTACGTGCTGTCGCAGCGAAGCCAGCCACTGGTCATCAGCTTCGAAGGTGAGGTGCTCTAGTCCTTCTTCAGTCCCAGGGGTCAGGGGACATCAATTCCATTCAACTTAGAGATTTGAGAGTTGAGTCTACAACTCCATCTGTGTGTCAGATAATGCAAAGAGCGTCAAGATATGGGACCAACACCCTGTCTCCCTCTCTTTGGTCCACAGGTTCTGGCTCTTCCGACTATACTCAGGGAAACCTCATTCGTTTAGGGCTGTCTGGCCTGGTCCTCATCTGCTTGGGCATCTTAGTTAGTTTTGACTGGCATAGCAGGAGCTCTGCTTTTGGTGGCCTGCGGCCGCAGCAAAACCGGGTGTAGGAACGTGGGATGAGAAGAGACTGGCTGGAGATGGGCCGAGAAGCCGGGACCCGTGGCGACTAGTCCCTGCAGAACCCGCCAGACCTCCAGACGTCACTAGATTAACCATATTCCTCCTTTTTGCATTGTAGCTTCCTTCTAGGTCCTTTCCTAGATCTCTCAGGAGAGTGGACAATAC
>NW_004949206.1:133568-135078 GCF_000317375.1 Microtus ochrogaster
GAACTGTATTAGAGGGTCACAGTATTAGGAAGGCTGAGGGCCACAGCTCTAGGTCATTCAGGGCTCATCCATAAAGACAGAGAATATAGTGACCTGTACGGTTTGAGGGCCTCAAAGGGAAGGAAAACTCTGGATCGTCCCCCAACCAGATTCCTTATAGTCTAGGAACAAAGTCAGGGACATTTGTTCTCTAGCACAGTCTTGACATGAATGTGAGGTCTTTAGATGAAGGTTCACCTTCTCTCTGAAAGTTGGAGGGCATTTTCGCTTTCAGGGGTCCCCTACTTTGCCGAGTGGCTATGGCTCTAGAGGAGACTTATAGCCTAATGGCCCTCAGGTCCTCCACTATTCTGTGGTACACATTTGACTTAATTTTTTTAATTTAAAGACTATTTATTATTTTTTAAATTTTATAATATTTATAATTTTCAACATGCATGAATATGTGTGTGTGCACACATGCACATTCCAGATCACTTGTAGAAGTCAGAGGACAACCTTGTAGAATCAGCTCTCTTCTTTCTTTACATGGGTTCTAGGAACAGATTCAGGCTGCTGGGTTTACAGGGCAAGCACCTTTACCCACTTAGCTCTGTAACTGGCTCCGCAATCTGGCTGCTTTTCTCTCTCTGTTGTACATTTATTTTGTATTTACTTAGTTATTGTGTGTGTGTGCAAACATATGTTTTTTTTTGCTGTTGTTTTGTTTTGTTCTTTTTAATTTTCTTTTCTTTCTTTGTTTTTTGAGACATGGCTTCTCTGTGTAGCTTTGGAGCCTATCCTGGAACTCTCCATAGACCAGGCTGGCCTTGAACTCACAGAAGTCTGCCTGTCTCTGCCTCCTGAGCTGGGATTAAAGGAGCGTGCCACAACAGCTGTGTTTATACATATGCCTTATCTCTCACACAGAGGAGACCAGAGGTCAACTTTAGGGAGTCAATCAACTCTTGGGTGGAATGTTCTGGCTGACCCTAATGATAATTGAAAAGAGACCTTTGACATAGACTAGATTAATTCCTTTGATTGGTTCTTCTCTCTCTTGCTTGTTTCTAATAGCCAAGAGGGATTTCTGCACAAACCTGTCAATACAGCATCCAAGTTAAATAGTTAATATGCTACTGCCACCCTGTGGCTGATTTCTGAACAACACCAGAGTTCAGACCATGATTAGGAACGTAGTTGCTAGCTGGTGTTGAGTATTTGAGACAATGGGTTGTGACAGGTGTTAATGCCATTCTCGAAAACAGGACATGCAATTGGAAACCTTCCACAGCAACTGTCCCATGCCCTGGGTACAGTGACAAGGAGTGCTGGAAGCAGTGCTAGGTCTGCATGTGCCTTCATGCTAAGGGGTACAGTGTCCTGTTGTTGGTCTCAGCAACCAGTGCTGTAGACCTATGTCCCCCGAGAAGAATCAGTGCTGTAGACCTATGTCCCCCGAGAAGAACCAGTGCTGTGGAGAACAGCCAGTGCTGTAGACCTATGTCCCCCGAGAAGAACCAGTGCTGTA
>NW_004949206.1:135213-136730 GCF_000317375.1 Microtus ochrogaster
CAGTGCTGTAGACCTATGTCCCCCGAGAAGAACAAACATCATTAGATTAGCTATCTTTATTTGTGTCAGCAGCCCCGTGAATGGTTGGCACTGGAAAGAGAGGGTCACTGGACTCTCAACTGAGTATTCGTTTCTTCCTCCCAGGCATTTTGTATGCAGTTCTGCTGTGACTGCAAGTGGGCTGGGTGGGTGTCTCCAGGAAGGGCTAGATAGAATTGGGGAAGCTAACTGAGAGCTCACTCCATCTTTGCGGCCACAGAGGAGCCATCATCCATGCTGGGTGCAGACCTTCCAATGATGTTGCTTTGGGGTCGTCCATGTTCCCACCTGCGCCCCACCTGTGCTTTGTAAGTAGCCTAACAGCTCAATTGTTTCCCAAGTCAACTTCAGTGAAATTGCATTTTGGTTTGAGTTGGGACCTTAGGGAAATGGTGGTGGATGTTGTTCATAGCTCCCAGGAAAAGAAATTTTGTAATACATAAGCTTTATTTTTTTAATTTAATTTCTTTATTTTACATACCAATCCCAGTTCCCACTCCCTCCCCTTCTCCTACCCCACCTCTCACCATCCTACCCCCCCCACCTACTCCTCAGAGGGGCTAAGGTCTCCCTTTGGGAGTCAACAAAGCCTGGTATACCAAATTGAGGGAGGACTCTCCTCTGTATCAGGATGAGCAAAGGTGTCCATCATAGGGAATGGGCTCCAGAAAGCCAGTTTACGCACCTGGGATAAGTCCTGGTCCCACTCCCAGGGACACCCCCACATAAATCAAACCTCACAACTGTCACCCACATCTAGAGGGCCTAGTGTGGTCTCATGCAGGTTCCCCAGCTGAGAGTCAAGATTCATGAGCTCCCACTAGCTCCGGTCAGCTGTCTGTGAGCACACAGGCTTTTACTTCTGTAGGGCTTAAGTATTCCTCTGAGCAGTTAATCAATGTTACCATTCTTGCGTTTGTGCATCCATCCCAGTCTGCCATATGCATCAAAGAAGACAGTACTATCAGTGATCCAAGATCTGGGTATCTGTTCGGCATCACGGGGTTCTGGTGAAGGCTATTCATGGACTTTAGATGCACACTGCCTTCTTGCTGTAGAAAGGGTAGAGGTGGGGAGGAGAGAGTGGGAGTGAATATTTTCCTTTTTCTTTTTGTTTTTCTTGAAACAGAGTTTCATGTATTCCAGGGTGGAGCTGGGCTTATAGTTCAGTTAGTAAAGTGTCTGCCTGCATGATCAAAGTCCTGGGTTGAATCCCTGGCACCTCATAAAGCTGGGTGTGGTGGCACATGTCAGTCACCCCAGCATTTGGGAGATAGAAGCAGGAGGATCAGAAGTTCAGGTAATTCCTGACAATATATAAAATTCAAGGCCAGCCTGAACTATTTGAGGCTCTGTCTTAAAAACAAAACAAACAGCCAGGCAGTGATGGTGCACGCCTTTAATCCCAGTGCTTGGCACGTACTGGCTTTGTGGGAGCCTAGGCAGTTTGGATGCTCACCTTACTAGACCTGGATGGA
>NW_004949206.1:137775-138397 GCF_000317375.1 Microtus ochrogaster
GGTGGTGGTGGTGCACACCTTTAATCCTAGCACCTGGGAGGCAGATGTAAGTGGATCTTTGGATTTGAGGCCAGTCTGGTCTACAGAGTGAGTTCCTGGGCTACATAGACTACATAGAGAAACTCTGTTTTGAAGAAAAAAGACTGTAATTTAGTTGTGTGTTTTGATGTGTGTATGGGAATGATGGGTTACGGGTGTGAGTATGTACGTGTGAGTACAGGTGCCTCCGGAAGCGAGAGGCACTGACTGGATTTCTCTAGAGCTGGAGTTACGGGCAGTTGTGAGCCACCGAAATGTGTGCTGGGAACTGAACTCTGCAAAATCAGTAAGTACTTGTAACCACTGAGTCATGTCTCCATCCCCAGTGTCCAGGGTTTTAAAAAACAGATTTTTATTTATTTATGTATTTATTTACCTGTGTGCATGTGTGAGTGTGTGTGGGATCATATGTGAAAGTTGGTCTTTCCTTCTACTGTGTGGGTCCAGGCACCAAAGTAAGGTCATTAGGCTTGGTGTCAAGTGCCGTTATCTGCAATGCATCTCACCAGCCTCAGAACCCAGGGTCTTAGGTATAAATGCTAGGCAAATGCCCTAATTCAGAATTACACCCCCAGTACCTTTA
>NW_004949206.1:138882-144856 GCF_000317375.1 Microtus ochrogaster
GCTCTTGTAGACCAGGCTGGCCTCGAACTCACAGAGATCCGCCTGCCTCTGCCTCCCGAGTGCTGGGATTAAAGGCGTGCGCCACCACTGCCCAGCCTACCCTGCCATTCTTGCAGAACTCCAGGGCTTGTTTTTTGTACTAAACTTCAGCAGTAAGGAGAGCGTGTCCTGAGGTCCTTTAACCCTTATGGCACTTAAGATGGTAAGAGGTTGTAGGATTGATAGCCAAGCCAGGAAGAAGTGTGGTAACAGGGAGACCCACTATTTGCCACTGACACCTGATGTGGGCCCAGTCTAGGGGGGCAGAGCCCTCAGCCTGGGTATGCACAAAGTCCATGGAGTTCATGTCAGAATGAGTCTAATGCATGGACACTCCTGTTAGTGCCTGCAGCGAGCTACAGACTTCCCAGACTTCCCTTCTCTGCAGAGGCAAATGCTGCACATTTGGTGTCAGATTCACTGTGGTTACAGAAACAGTTTTCCTTGTCCCTGCTATCACTCACAGGCTGTCACAAGGTCATCCCACACTTCCTGTGGCTGATGTATTGCAGATTGGAGCCACAAGAATATAGAAATGCTTGTTTGCCATCTAGACTTGAGACCTTGGCAGTGAGGTCTACAGAGTGGCTGCAAACATCTGTGAGCTTGAGGCATGTGGGTCTGCGTGTGTGTGCGTGTGTGTGTGTGAGATGTATGGAGTGTTTGGTTTTGAGACAGGGTCTGTGTGTATGTTGTGTGTGTGTGTTTGTGTGTGTGTGTGTGTGAGTGTTTGGTTTTGAGACAGGGTCTCTATTATGTAGCCCCGGAGCTCTGGCTGTCATGGAACTCATGATGTCGACCAGGCTGGTGTCAAATTCATAGATATCTGCTGACCTCTGGCTTCCATTTTAATGGTGTCTTTTTGTAAGGAAGGATTAACAGGAAGCTGACAGCCCTGACTTATTCTTTCGTCTGTTCTCTAGATCTACACAATACCCTGTTTAGGTCTATAGGGGTGTTTTGGGGCTGGCAGTTGTGGGTCAGCAACAAAGCACTTGCCTAGAATCCACCACTGAGGGGCTGGGGGGTAGTTCAGCAATAGAAGAGCACTTGTTTAGCATACACAAGGCCCCGGTTTCAAAAAGTTTAAATTTCTATGCCTGATATGGTAGCGCATGTCCGTAATCTATCTCTTTGGAGGTGGAGGCTTTTGTAAGTCATTTTTTAAATTTTTATATATTTTTATTATTGTTTAATTGAAATTTTACATACCAATCCCAGTTTCACTTTCTCCACTCCCTCCACCTTGCCTCCCCATCCACTCCTCAGAGTGGGTAAGGCTTCCCATGGGGAGTCAACAAAGTCTAGCACATTGTTCTGGGGAGGGCCTTGGTCCTACCCCAAATCCTGCCACTACATCTAGGCTGAGCAAGTCATCCCTCCAAAGAGAATGGGCTCCAAAAAGCCAGTTCAAGCAGTGGAGATAAACCCTGGTCCCACTGCCAGTGACCCCACAGACTGTCCCAGCCATACAAGTCACCCATATTCAGAGGACCTAGTTTGGTCCTATGCTGGTACCTCCCCATCTCCCCCATCCCCAGCTGCCAATCTGGAGTCAGTGAGTTCCCATTAGCTCAGTTAAGCCATTTTTTGTGGGTATTCCCATCATGGTCTTGACCCCTTTCCTCTTATTATCGTTCCTCCCTCTCTTCGACTGGACTTGGGAGTTCTCTGTCTCTCCAGTCTGTTCCCAAATCACAACATGGAGACAATATTAATTATGAAAACTCAGCCGATACCTTAGGCTTGTTACTAACTTGCTCTTATAACCCAAATCAACCCATTTCTATTAATCTAGATGCTGCTCTGAGGCTCATTTATCTCATCTACATGTTGTCCATCTTGCTTTCCTGCTTCCTCTTGTCTCCTCGTGTCTCATGCATCTTTGCCCTTCTTCTTCCCAGCATCCTCTCTGCTGCCTAGTAATTGGCCCTTCAGCTTTTTTTTTTTTTGAGGCCCTTCAGCCTCAAGCTCACAGATGTTTGCAGCCACTCTGTAGACCTTACTGCCAAGGTCTCAAGTCTAGATGGCAAACAAGCATTTCTATATTCTTGTGGCTCCAATCAGAGTGACATATCTTTACACAGGGTAATCAAATGTCTTGTAACAGGAGTCAGGAAGATCTCAAGGCCTGCCCAATGTATACAGTGAGGCCATGTCTGAAAAAAAGTATTTTTTCAAGTTTGTATATATGCTGTAAGTAGTTCAAGGAACATGGGCCATTGAGATGACTCGTTGTTAAAGGTTCTTGCTTCCAAGTCTGCTGAGCTGAGCTTGATTCCCAGGAACCATATAGTGGAAAGACAGAACCAGTTCCTGTAAATTGTCCTCTGCTTTCTACACAACACACACACACACACACACACACACACACACACAAATACACTCATGTACATACTAAACAATGTGATACTAATAATAAAAATAAAAGAAGTATAATCAAGAGATTAAGAACAAGTCTTGCTTGGAATTTTTAAGAAATTCTATTTTTTTTAAAAAAAATTCTATTTTTGTGTGTGCATGTGTGTGTGTGTGTGTCCATGACACAGTGCATGTACTGTGATCAGAGGAAAAGCCTTGGGAATTGGCTTTCTCTTTCCGCCAAGTAGGTCAGGGGGCTCGAACTCAGGTCATCAGATGTTGCACCAAAGGCCTCTACCTTCTTCTAAGCTACCTTTTCCTTCCTTTATTTTACAACTGTGGGAAGGGAAGATGAAAGAAGAGGAGAAGATAGCAGAGGAGAAGCAGGGGAAGAGAAAGGAGGGGAAGCTGTGGATAAAAGAAATCTTGTTCCATGAAACAAACTTGTGTCCAATTGGATAAAATGATAACTAAAAATATTCAAAAAACTATAAATGCGCTTTGTAGTCCCACGCAGTGCGGAGAGCTATGGATGTTAATTATGGTTGTCAATGCTTTACCTTCTCCAGTTCTATGAATCTGTCACTTAAAGTATAATTTGCATAAAATAACCTTGCAGGAGTCCAAAGGCATTAAGAGACGGTGGTCTCCCTTGATCCTCCGTTACCCTGGTAACAATGTTATAATTGACATCCCAGAATTCCCAAACATCAGAAAGTCTGGTAAAAACAATTCTGTCAGATTCAAAGGCACTCATTAGCACACCATGTTGTTTTTCCTCCCACACTTATGACGCAGAAGGATTAAAAGACTCATGACAATGTGAGAGATCTTTCTCTTTTTCTTTCTTTCTGTCTTCCGGTGTGGGGATTGAATCAAGGGCCTCACACACGCTAGGACTCACACAAATGCTTTCACACTGAGCTTCACCTCCAGCCCCAGACTTCTTATTTTAACCCGAGTGTGTTCGGTTTCAGCAGGAGAGTCAGTGACTATAAAACTGAGAGCAGAGTTACCCTTGGTTTTGACTTTTGTGAAGAATAGCATGGGAAGGCCTTCAAAGGACAGCGACGACACCTGTGAGTTCACTGCAGGTGCAGGAGATGTTGAAGTTAGGAGAGGGTGTCAGGTGGTGCACGCTTGTATTCCTGGCATTTCAGAAGTACAGGAAGGCAGATCAGGAGTTCAAGCTCAACCTTCCTATATATAGAGTTTGAAGCTAGCCTGAGCTATCTGAGCCCTTGTCTCAAAACAAAAACACAAATATATACAAAAATTTTCCAGTAAGTAAAGTAGGGTCAGAGAAGTCTTTACTGAAGAAAGAATATCTCCCCCTCTCAAAATTCTTTCTTTTGTGTGTTATCTTTAAAATTTTTAATTGCATGTCTGTCTGTCTGTATCTATTTATTGGTGTGTGTGTGTGTGTGTGTGTGTGTGCACGTGAGCATGTGTGTATGTGTGTGTTTACATGTGCATGCACTGGATGCACATATGGATTTCAGAGGGACAAATAGCAGAAGTTGGTTCTGTACTTCTACCATGTGGGTGCCAGGGGTAGATTTCAGGTGGTCAGGCTTGGTAGCAAACACTTATATCTGCTGGGCCATTTCAGTAGCCCACGTATGTTCTTTTTTGAGACAGGCTCAAATAATCCTTGAACTAGAAATCATCTTGCCTTAGGCTCCTAAAGTGCTGGGATTACAGGTGTGTTACACCACACTCAGGTAAGAAAGGGATTCTTTTTTTTTATTGCATGTATTTATTTATTTAATTATTAAAGATTTCTGCCTCCTCCCCGCCACCGCCTCCCATTTCCCTCCCCCTCCCAAGAAAGGGATTCTTAAACTGGTTTCTGGAAGAAGCGTAAATATTAGTCAAAAGAGTTAAGCAGGAAAAGTATAGGTAGAGAAAACAGTACATCTCAGAGCCTGAGACAAGAAGGAAGTGGTGTATTCCATCCAAATTGGTGGTTCTGAGTTGGAACGTGTTGGACCAATGAGTCTCCTAAGAACATTTAGACTATATGGCGAGGTCCTCAGGGTTCATATCATGCCCCTTGTTAAAACAATGACAGGTTGTGTACCTTGGTGCTGGAGAGCTGACTTAGCAGCTAACAGTGCTTTTTGTTCTTGCAGAGTACCCGAATGGCTCCCAACTGCATGTAACTCTAACTGCAAGAGAACCTATCACCCTCTTATGGCCTCCATGGGAACAGAACTCACATGCATGTACCCACTTGAAGATGCACATGCATATACATAATTAAAAACAATAAAAATTCTTTCAAAAGGATGCGAAGGCAAGCCAGCAAAAAGAAAAAGAATTCCCCTGGACCATTTTAAAACCTGCCATCTGAAGGTATTGTTTGTTTATTTATGGAAGGACATACACATGCCACAGTGCACATATGGAGGTCAGAAGACAACTTGGGGTTGTCAGTTCTCTCCTTCTACCATATGGGTATCACCCCCAAAATCAGGTTATCAAGCCTGGTATCACCCACACTCAAGATGGATCTTTCTACTTCAAATACCTGGTCAAAAAAAATCTCTTATAGTCAGTGGTGGTGGTACCACATACCATTAATCCCAGCACTCAGGAGGCAGAGGCAGATAGACCTCTGAGTTTGAGGGCAGCCTGGTTCCAAGATAGCCAGGGCTACACAGAGAAACCCTGTCTCAGAAAAAAGAAAGGAAGGAAGGAAGTGAGAAAAGAAGGAAGGAAGGAAATTGCTTATATATGTGCCTAGGAGCTTTTTTTTTTTTTAGATGATTCAGTCTAACTGACAACCAAGATTAGCCAGAACAAATACAGAGTACAAGCATGTCCATATAACATAGAATATAAAAATGTCCCTCTCCATCCCTCTTGTCCCCTCTTACCATGTCCTGGTGCTATACTGAGTAGTGTCCCTATTGAAAACCAAGTGGCAGCTGAACATTATGTGATGGTCCAGAAGTCTCTGTGTCCTGGTTTGTACAATGGACAAGTTTAACAGCATCTACTGCTGGCTCTGAAGACAAGATAAGTTGACAAGGCAGTGCATATTAAGAAAACTGTTAGGCTTGGGGGATGGCTCAGTGGTAACGTGCTTGGCGGGCAAGCATGAAGACCTCACTTGGAATTGCCCAGAACCCGTGTAAAGCTAGGCATGGGTAATATGTATTCCTATAGTCCTAGTGTTCCCATGGCAAGATGGGGCGAATAGGTGGGATTGCAGGAAGCTCATGGACCAGCTGCTGAATGACAAGAGATTCTGCCTTAAATGGGGTAGAAGGTGGGACTGGAGAGCTGGCTCAGCTGTTAAGAGTGCTTGCTGCTCAGAGGACCCATGTCGGGTGGCTCACGACTGTATGTGATTCCAACACCCTGGTACAGCCTCTTTGGTCACCTGCATATGTGGTATACATTCACGCTAACGTGGATTAAAAATGAATCTTAAAAAAGCGACAAGGTCAAAGGTGAAAACCAACACTCCAGGTCTTTCACTGATCTCCATGTGTACATGGTGGGAAGCATGTGACTACACACACACACGCACACACACACAGACTCATGCACATACACACACACA
>NW_004949206.1:145467-147754 GCF_000317375.1 Microtus ochrogaster
ACACACACACACACACATAGAACCACTGAGAACATTGGACATCATCTGTTGATGGCTAGACAATTGTTATCAGATCTATCTTCTATTTTTGTGGGTTTGTTTCGAGACAAGGTTTTTCTGTGTAGCTCTGCCTGTACTGGAACTAGTTGTGTAGAGCAGGCTGGCATCAAACTCAAAAACACCTGCCTCTATCTTCTAAGTGCTGGGATTAAAGGCACATGTTATCACTGCCTGGCCTCCCAAATCTTACACTTTAAATAGGCCAAATCCTGCTTGGCCCCTTCTCCATTCCTACCACTGAAATACAAAATTAACAGAACTTTCAGGTTGACTAAAGTAATTGCAGATCCTGGTGTTTCAAATGTACATTTCCATGCCAGTGGGTAAGGGTGCTCGCTGCCAAGCCTGATGACCTGATTTGGGGGACAAATACTCATAATGTAAAAGGAGAGAACTGACTCCCCCAAGTTGTCTTCTGACCTCCATTTGTGCACCATGGCACATGTATGCTCTCCCATAAATAAGCAAACATAATAAATAAAAATACAATTCATTGTTAGCTAAAGAAATGCTAAGAAGCGATATAGAAATGTCATCTTTTTTTCCTAATACTACATCAGAAGAAAGTCTGTTTTTCTGAGTTCTAAAACTAATTTAAGGAATTGATTTGATAAGGTGTTGAGTTGAGAACACTCCTACCCAAGAATATCAATCTTGTTTCCTGGTACAATATGGAGAATGACATGAATATTCATGACATTACTAAATTACTCCTTTCTCTGCTGAATAAATCTATACACAGACATGTTGCATACAAGGGTCTTACAAGTGTCTTGGACCTTTAAAAATAACTTTCTCATCTTGTGAAAGTGACCTTCAAAGAAACACCTGTAGTTATAATTGGTTTTACTTTCTGATAATTCATTGCTTTGCTGATTTTTTTTTCTGTATCTAAGAAGTCAGACAAATCATCTCTATCAAGACGAAAGACCCTGAGGGACATTTTGCTCTTCTTCCAGATACATGCTGGGAGAAAAGCAATTAAAAACTGTGACTCATCTGATTTCTTATTTTAACAAGATTCTGAGGATTGTTTTCAATAGAATTAGCATATCTGGGCTGGAGCTGTAACTCAGTTGGTAGAGTTCTTGCTTTGCATACAGGAGGCTGTGGGTTTGAGCCACAGCAACCTTGCCCTAAATAAGCATATCTCCTCAGAGCACTTTGTAATGTTTGTTTGAATGTCTATTTTAGTCATTTGTTATGGCTAATTTCAGACTTATTTATTTGCACTATGTGTATGTGTGTTGTGCCAGCATGTATGTATGTACACAGTGTGCATGCCTAGTTCCCGAAGAGGTCAAGAACAAGGCTCTGGGTCACCGGGAACTGGAGTTACAGTTAGAACAAAACTAAGTCTCTGAAACGCTAATACAGCCTCTAGTTAAATGTTTTCTTTTATAAGAGTTGCAGTGGTCATTGATAGGTTTCTGTACCCTGATATCGGGTTTCTCTGTCAATGCAATAAATCAGATCAGGCTGAATTAAAAATCTAGGTTTAATGAGCAAAGCATGCCCAGTGATTCTCTGGGGGAAGAAAGCAGGAGAGAAAGCACGTTAGGGTCTGGGGGCCGGGTCTTAAATACCCTATAGGCGTGCTCTTGAGTAGCTACAGGTGTTGGAGATCAGGTGTGGATTCAGGTGGGTCCGTGGGAAGAAGTCACAAAAGCATGAAAAGGATGACTTCCTAGCCTTTTCCAACTGTAACGCATTGGGGGAGTTGGGGAGATAGGGGATAGGGGATAGGGGGATAGGGAGTGGAGTCAGCCTCTGTGGACCCAGTCACTCACTCTCCCTTAGCAAAAGGCCTTTTAAAAAAACTTGTTATTCAGTTTACACCTTTAGCAAGTCCATTTCTATACACCCAAACCTCTTTTCTAAGTTGCCCAAAAGGACAAGGCCAAATGCGAATTCTTGATTAAGGAATACTGCGGTTTGCTTGGTTTTTCCCAACCAAGTTTTGTATGGGCTTGGCACCTTTAGGAAACTCTCAGACACGGTTTATATATTTCAAACAGAAGGTACTGTAGAAAAAGAGCAGATACCAACACTGCAGAATCAAATCAATTGCAGCTCTGCAGGAATTCCCCAAAATCTGTGGGAGGAGCGGTCCCTGGCCTGGGCGGGCTTTCTAAGAAGGGTGAGGTTTGGAATAGTGGAGTAACTCTGGAGCGAGATTCCTCACAGTCGCGGTGTCATAGAAACCCTAAATAAGACAAGGCCATTA
>NW_004949206.1:151399-154349 GCF_000317375.1 Microtus ochrogaster
GCCAAAACTTTGCCAGTAGGCCACAACCTTGTGGTGATGCATAGATTAATGGAGATGGGTTAGCATAAGATATAAGAGTAAGCCAGAAATACGCTTAAGCTATTGGCCAGACAGTATTGCAAACAATATAGTTTCTGTGTGATTATTTCGTGGTCTGGGCAGCCAGGAACAAACAACACTCATGGGCACTGATAACGTTTTACATGGGATAGATTTTTTTTTTAACCATGTTGTATTTTAGTCTTGTTTTTTTTAAGGCATAGGTATATTTAACATATCTAGATTATTAAGCAATACAATGTCCTTTCCCACTAAATGACAGGTAAGGCCTCAAATTTGTGAGATAAAACATGTCTCATGGAGCTGGAGAGATGTCTGAGTGATTAAGAGCACACTGCTCTTGTAGAGGAGCAGAGTTTTGTTCCCAGTGCTCACAAAGGGTAGCTCTCATCCACCTGTATCTCCAGCCCCAGGGAATTGAATGCCTTCTTTTGGCCTCTGCAGCCCCCAACCTAACATGAATGTACTTACTCCCCACACACATACTTTTTAAAAAAAGCCTATTTTTTGAAAGGCACTTTCTACCTACTGCAGTTTTTCAAATATTTCAACTTGGAGAGAATGGGAAGTTGGGGTGGTGACACCAGAGTAGAACCCATATTTGGATACCCTAAACCATTAATACTTTTAGAGCAGTTGGCTTGACTTAGTGGGTAAAGGCACTTGTTGCTGAGTCTGACAACCTGAGTTTGAATCCAAGAATCCACATGGTAGGAGAAGAGAACCAACTCCCACGTTATTCCCTAACCTCCCCACACACGAGCCACACACACACATGTACACATTCATATAAAATAAATAAAACACAACAAAAGAGTTAAGATTTCTCAATCGATTCAGGTCTAACCCTATTTCCCCACAGACCCTGCAGCATCCCACCATGAATCCTTGGTCAAGGTGGACAAGCAGTTCTTCAGTTTTCTATGAAGCCTGCACTGACAAGTCTCTGAGAGTTGTCCAGGGATGGGATGGCAGCTCTGTCTCTTCATCCCTTCCATGGCACAGAGGACAGAATTTGGCACAGGTGCTCATGGAGCCCTTCACTGATTTACAATTGCTACACTGAAACTACAATCCTATTTCCCCCTATGCAAAAGGCATGCTGCCTAGAACATAAACAAAAGTCATGCAGTATAGATCTGTTTCTGCGTACAAGACTGTGTCAGTGCATAATCTATAAGGCTTTATTTTATATATTTTTTATAATGTGCTTTCTGTACCTTCTCAGGTATCTTTAGATTATGTATAGAGTATGTAAATTATGTATTTGTAATCCAAGCAATATATATTACATGTATCTAATATGCAATGGATTTTGATGTTTCTGATAAGTTGCTATGTTGATGCTTTTTCCATTTTGTGTGTGTGCACATATGTTTGTGCATGTGTGTGTATGTGTATGTGTGTGTGTGTAGGCCAGTATTATGTGTCTTTTTTATCACTCTGCATCATGCTATAAAGGATTTGTTTTTATGTATGTGTGTGTGTGTATGACTTATGTTTAGATGACCACTGTGAGCAGGAAAGGGCATGTGATTCCCCTGGAGTTAGAATTACAGGCAGTTGCGAGCTGCCTGATAATGGGTGCTGGGACCTGAACCTGTGTATTCTGGGAAGGCAATATGTGCTCGTAACCACTAAGCTGTATCTCTCACTCTCCATCCCTCCACCTTGTGTTTGAGGCAGGGTTTCTCACTGAACCTGGAGTTCACTGATTTGCCTAGACTGGTTGGACATGAAACCCAGAGAGTCTCATGTCTTCCTCTCTCTAGAACATGCTGGTACATCTGACTTATTATGGATACCAGGGGTAAGTACTCAGGTCCTGGCCGGGCGGTGGTGGCGCATGCCTTTAATCCCGGCACTCGGGAGGCAGAGGCAGGTGGATCTTTGTGAGTTAGAGGCCAGCCTGGTCTACAAGAGCTAGTTCCAGGACAAGAACCAAAAGCTATGGAGAAACCCTGTCTAGAAAATAAAAAAAATAAAAAAATAAAAAAAAGAACTCAGGTCCTTCCCACATACAGACATTAAGCAGAGAGAGAGAGCCCAAGTAGATGTCCATCGGGACCCTTCTTTTGGAATTCTGGGGGCTCAGCAGAAGGAGTGGAGGAACTGTGGGATCCAGAGGGGGGATCCAGAGGGGTAGAGGGTATCACGGCAGTAGAGCCTGCAGAATTAACTAAGCAGGGCTCATGGGGGTTCACAAAGACTGAAGCACCAGTCACAGAGCCTGTCTGGTTCTGATCTACTTCCTCTGCATATGTGTTATTGTTGTTGGCTTGATGTTTTGGGGAGACTCCTGAAAGTGGGGGTAGGGGTGTCTCTGACTCTTGTCTTCTCTTGAGAATCCTTTCCTCCTACTAGATTTCTTCTCCCAGCCTTGATGTGAAGGTTTTTGTCTTGTCTTGTATCTTCTTTTGTCATATTTGGTTTATGTCCCTTGGGAGTCTGCTTGTTTCTAGAGGGTGATTGGGATAAATTTTGGGGAGAGGCGTGGTGGATTAAAACTGAGAGAAGTGGAGTGAGGGGAAACTGGGATCAGGATGTAGTCTATGAGAGAAGAATTAAATAAATAAATAAATAAGAACTCAGGTCCTCATGCATATACACCAAGGAGTTCTGCCATCTCCCTTGCTTCCCTTTTATAGTTATTTTACTTATCTTCTTTTATTGAGTTGTAAAAGTAGGAAGACTGTCTTCTTATGCCATATTTTTTCTTTTTAAAGATTTATTTATTTACTTTTTAACTTTTATTTAATCTTTGTGGCTTTCTAATCATGTATTTGTCTTCCTCATTCTTTTATATATATGCCCTCTGCCCTTGCAACCTATACCAAAGATAAAGTAAATAAAACAGAAAAGAAGAGAGAGAGACAGAGAGAGAGAGAGA